>NC_058080.1:485716316-486016316 GCF_014858855.1 Bufo gargarizans
CCTTGATCCTGCTTCTGCTATTTCCTCTGAATTGACGTGACCTCCTGGCATTCGGATCTCGGCTTGTGTTTGCTGTGATTTGGTTATTCCTTTGTACTGACGTGACCTCCTGGTACTGACCTCGGCTTGTTTTGACCTTGCCCAGCACGTATTCAGTTTAGGGAACGTCATCCAGTTGTACACCATCGCCTAGGGTGGACCTTGCAAGTATGTAGGGACAGAGGTGTGGGTTGTGCTCAGGGCTGTGCATGCTCTCCCCTTCCGTGACTGTTCCTAAGAGCTTGCAAAGTTTTGCACCAGTGTGGCCTGCCCCTAAATTTGCAACTTTTTAATACCAAAAACTGGCCTACACTGTTTAATAAATTCCCTCCAAAGAGTTTAGACTGGCACTGCTGCTTCCACAAGACAAAACACAAGTCCTTTGTAGATCTTCCACACCAATAGACACAAACTCCCTGAAACAGTGCTCAGGTGATGCCCAACAGACGATTGCTTCAAGATTCCATATACAGTGTCCAGAAGAAGACCACTTTGTCCACATCCCATTCAGTTTTACTGTAGAATGGCGAGTTGTGAGCATTTATTTCTTCTGGGCACTAGAATCAGAAGACAAAGTCTCATGGACACATAGGTTATTTTCTTTTTTTTAATATGACATTACTGTATAAGCTTATTAGAAAGGATTTTCCTATCCATATTTGTTTTAACATATAGTTATGATTATTTGAACCTATATATTTAATACATTATTATTCCCCAACAGAAAGTTATTCTGAATCATTTCACACTGGAGATGTTCGTTTTTACAATGAACAGTGTCCAGACTGAACAATGGCCCATTCAATTCAATGGATATATGCACTCGCGTTGTTTTCACTGACCATTTTTTGTGGTGTGAAAAATGTAGCATGTTCTATTTTGTCTTGTCCTTGTCCCATAAAAAAAAAACACTGCATGGATGCAATGCCTTCTATTGTGTTTTTTTCAGATGCATGGACCAGTATCTTAAGAGGAGTTACATGCACTTGATCCTGCCCCGATGTGCATTCTATTTACCCAGCTATGCCAAAAGTCATAGATATAGAAAAAAAACAATAGTTCTAGCCCAGGATAGACCAGAACTTACTATAGCCATTACAGAAAGTATGTGGGCTGGGAGGATTTCACCAAACAACTGTATCTAGAAGCTTAGTAGAAAAGTCCTCACATACAGTGCAGAAACACTGGTAAAAGCTAATCAACCCCTATTGGCATCAAGTGTCATGCTGTCACTTGTGTACGTGTCCCCTGATAGTGATGGCACTTGCATATCTGTCCTCTGCTAGTGCTGACACTTGCATACGTGTCCCTTGACAGTCCCTTGGCACTTGCATATCTGTCTTTCTTTATTGGTTCCGTGCTCATCAACGAGTAGCAAAATGTATCAAAGCACTTTTTTAAATCCCTGAAATAAATTGAGACGTTATTATTACTATTTATTCCAGTTGATGATCTCAAGCAGACCTGTAGGCATCTGTTCAGAAAGGAGGTCACCCCACATGGGAGAAGTAGTTTTGGTCTCCTCAAGAAGAGGCTGTACATTTTGGAGGCCCTGGATTTTCTACCACTAGTTGATATTTTCAAGGCAGTATAAATTTACATAAACTTGTATTTTGTTATATGGTGTACCTTTCAGAGCACAACATTTAAATGCTTAACATATGTTCATATAGCACTACAATAAGAAACGCTGACATTTTATTGTAGCAGTGTTATCTATATATTATGGTGAGTTTCTTAATTGTATGTGTATTACAATTTGTCACAAATGCTTAATGTGCAAGCATTGTTTAGTAAGCATTTTTTTCCATTTGTGTAATGAACAACAACCCTAAAGATGAAGAGAAGACCCAAGCCTAACTCACCTTCAGCCCCAAAGATGTGTCTGAAATGGGTCCCTCAGCTACATTTACCAGCAAGGGCCCTTTACATGCTCATGTACCTCAGGCAGATCAGTGTGAGCTGCAAAGGAAGTCAGGTCCCACTTCTGGTCAATAATGGGGATTACCTAGGCATGGCAACAGTACTAATTTGACCTCTATGCATGGTGTCTGGCTCCACTTTTCCAGGAACTTCCCAGAGATCTATTGTTGAGGATCCAGGTGGCAGTTGGCATTGTCATTGATACTGCCACAACCCAATTAACCAACAGAGGTGTTCACTTGAAATAGTGGTGGCTCAATGGGAAAGCCAGAGGCCCTGCACTTCAAGTTCCTCACTAATATGTGCAACAAGCTATGGACTACTGGCCACATTCACTGTAGTCACAGGACCAGGACCAATATTTTGACTCCTCTGTATCCTGCAGGGTTACCATCTGCACTACCCTGTGCCCTATGCTTTGTCTATGGCACATATCGGAGACAGCAGTCTGAAAGGTCAGAAACACCACCTGTACATTTTTATGGATTGTGGATTTTTTTTTTGTGGGGGTCTGTTTTCTCTTGTGTTATTATTTTCATTGATGTTATAATTTATTTTTTGCGCTGACCTGTTGTGAGTTTCATTTGTGAAGTAAATAAATCATTTAACCCTGAAATTGGTATGTTTTTAATGGAAAATGGTGCATGGCAGGTGACTTTTGCCATTTTAAGTGGAAGGTAGGTGACACCTGCTTCACAATATTCATGTGGTAATGTCAATTTAATGTCAAATTAGCCAAGCCAAATCATATTGCTGTTGGTGTGACTCTCGGCTCCTTTGTGTATGAAATGTTTTGTTGATGGTGCAGAGGTAATTTAAAAACTGAATTTCCTGATTGAACATTTCAGTTCAATGAGAGAAAGGTGTAATTATACTGTACGACCACTACTATCTAGACAGTGTGGAGGCAAACACTGAAGAGGCTGCTGTACTTTCATTAGATTGCCACCATCAAAAAAATAGCTCATGGGAGACAAGAAACATAAATACTGATATGATATTGTAGGTCTATCCTAATGGTACCACATCTATAATGTGAAGCAGGTAATGGGAGCTAGGTTATGTGCACCCATTTTTTTTTTAATAGAGAATAAGATCCATACAACTTTAAAATTAATTTGTATTACCTTATTAAATTTACTAACATCAGACTTGTATTGATTTACTGTGGATAATGAGGCATTGATAAATATTTTTTCAAAAAATAAAAATATATATATATATATATTATATATATATATTATTATATTATTATTTTAAACATACCAAAGCTTGTAACCCGCATCAAGGGTCCTCGTTGTCTTGTGAGTCCCTAACTAAAAAGAATTTAAAAAAATTAATTCCCCACCGACAAAAAAAAAATTGTGAAAATAAAAAACTTACCATCGAAATGCAGATTCAATTTAAATGAATAATCTACCTCCCTGAACAGACTCCATCTGACTTGAATCTGAGCCCAGAAGGAATGGAAAAAGTCACAAACCATTTCGAACTCCATAAGTTCTTAGTCACTGGATCACCCATGTGAAAAAAGGCTTTAAAGGGGTTGTCCAACCTTTGGGACTTCTTTATCGGTACCAAGCAGGGTGTCATATCTATTAATTTTCCTGCTTTCTGGGTCTGTCCTGGTTCCCAGCCTGTAAAGTTCTGGATGGACAGGGTCATGTGCACTGCTACAGGAAATTACTGGCCTCAGTGGTGAAGTGTCTCCCGACAATGATGTGCCACTTTTGGACAAATCACTGCTGAGGTCAGTCATTGTCTGCAGCAATTCACATAACCCTGTCCATCTCTAAGTTTACAGTATGGGGACCAGCAGATTGCTGAACAGAGCTACGGAGCAAGAATGGAGAAACAGGTATGACTTTTTCAATAGGTACAACACGCTGCTAGGGGAAGTTTAAAAGTTCCAAAGGCTGGACAACCCATTAAGAATGTAATATCACTACTTTGCATCATAATTATTTGCATTGCACACAATATAGTATTTACTATACTTTAGTATTGTATTTTGACAAGATGTGTTGATGTTATTCATATAATGAATACTATAAAAGATGTTCTTACTCTGCATAAATGTCTTTTGGACTTAATATGATTAACATATCCAGTGGTGTATCTTGGTTTTGTGCTGCCCTAGGCGAGACTAAAACTCGGGCAACCCCCCCTAATATAAATTTGACCCACCCCTTCCTTGTTAAAAAACAATGTGCGCTAGAGTTAGTACAGTATTAATCCCTCCCTAATTCTACCCCCTCTAACCACGCAATGGGTCCCAACCCCCTTACCCCATAAAACAACTAAGTAATTGATTTTTTGTGAATTACTGTATTTAAGTACTTACAGTTTTTGAAGACAGCAGGCTCAGGGATCAGTGCATTGGTGGCCGGGGCCTGGCCTCAGTGTTCACGGTGACCGTGTGCAGGATCCACTCTGCACTTGGAGGAGATAAGGCTCACCCTAGCGTTGCCGGCCCGTGACTCCACCTCTATGTGATGTCACGACGGCAACGTGAGGACGCAAAAGACAGGGGAGGTTGGGAGGAAGTCAGGAGGGGGAGAAAGTACGTTTTTCAACTCCTTCACTATGCGGAAGGATCGGACAAGGGGCAAAAAATATATTTTGCATATTGTGTAACTATCACTAAGCAAACAAGGCATTTTGCCGCCCCCTTTTCAAGTGCCGCCCTAGGCAAATGCCTTGTTTGCCTTGTGATAGATACACCCCTGAACATATCCATACTTACTTGCACAGTAAAATATACATTTTTGCAGATGAAAGTAATTAACTCGGAAGAGGACAGTATATTGCTGCAGATGGATCTGTATAGATTGTAGGCTTGGGCAGAGAAGTGGCGGATGATGTTTAACACTGACAAATGTAAGGTTATGCACATGGGAAGGAATAATGCAAGTCTCCAGTACATAATAAATGGTAAAACACTGGGTAACACTGACATGGAAAGGGACCTAGGAATTTTAGTGAATAGCAAACTAAGCTGTAGAAACCAGTGTCAGGCAGCTGCTGCCAAGGCCAATAAGATAATGGGTTGCATCAAAAGGGGCATAGATAACCATGATGAGAAGTCTTGCCACTTTACAAATTTACAAGTCTAAAATGCCGGTCTTAATAAATGTGCTCCTTAGTGCTTGAACAAATCGAGATCGAAGTCTCCATACAGCATTAAAACTAAGTATTTGAACAGATCCAAAGCTCAATTCACCCAAGCCTAATATTTTTGAGTTTTTGTATGAGTATACAAGCTCTCTTTTACTTTAAAATGAGACCCTCAGTATATATATATGGTTATTCTTTAACCCCTATACTGGACTTTGCTGCCGGAGAACCATCAGGCTGCTTCCTCTTGCAGTAGTCCCTGTGCAGTTGATGGCTAAACCCTGGGAGCAGAAAACAACAGTGGTGCAGAGCAGCGAAGGATCAGGCAAAATCATAATAAGGGGCAGACCGAGTTTTGGGCAGGCAGAGTACATGTTAATCTTTGAAAGCACAGATCAAGTCAGGCAGTGGAGAGTCAGGAATTGGCCACAGAATACCACACCTTCACAGTAACATACAAGCTAGATACACCAATTGCCCAGGCACCTTCCCCTTGAGGTAGTGTCATGGTCATATTGGTGTTTGACCGTGACGCGGTTGCCATGCAGACTGGTTGCCGGTGGCAACATGTTGTCAGTTTGCATGTGCACTTCCCCTTTAAGGTTTTGCCTCCCTGCTGTTTGATGTGCAAGGGGTTATTCTTGCTAGTGGGGATTAAGGTGTTTCCTGGGTGTGGCCGCTGGCTTGATATATACCTGTGGCTTGCTGGCTAGGGGTAGTTGTACTACAGCCTTGCTTGGTGTTGTAGCTTTGCTCCTTGCCTGGGTTTTTTCGGCCCAGTCCTTAAGGGGCCACCTTATGGAACATAAATTGCCCTCCCTTATGTACCCTCCATGTACCTTTACCCTCACTTGTTGTATGTGTAGTGTGGGTTTATGTTCAGGGTTTGTTGTATGTCTTGTTTGTTGTTACATGTCTGGGATGTTGTTGGTGTTTCTCCTTGCATGTGTTCAAGACGTTTCCCTGTGTGTGTTGTACCTCCGAAAGGGGGCTGGTTTCCCGGAAGGGTGAACCATAAGTCTGGATGCAGTGCTGCCTGGGGCTGCTGTGCACCTTGCTGTATGGGGCCCAGGTAGTATCAGGTGTGCTGGATTCCGGTGTGTGGTGTTGTATGTACTGTGTCCTATTTGCCGACTCTGTTGCTGTATTCAGTCGTCCACTTTACCCTGCAGCTAGACCTGTGGTGTCTCGGATGAACCTGGTTGTCTCTTGTCCCTGTCTCCTAACTTCAGGGTTCTGAGGTTTCAAGTGTATGGGCCCTCCTACCTTAAGGGTCTGCTCATACAGTTAGGAGAACAGGGCCATATTTAGGGATGCTATTGCAGGTGACCAGCTCCCTTTTCTTGGTAGCCTGGTCTAGCTGCTACCCTTATCCCTTTTACATTGTACAGTGGGGGGTTTCCCCCACTCCCCACCATGACAGGAAGGTGCTTTAAGTACCTACTCAGGGGTGACCATCCATAGGCTGTGTAAGATTAGGCTGTGCACGTGCTGGCCCTTTAAGAGCCAGAGAGCACGTTTGCACGCACCTAAAAGGCAGGCTGTAGAGGCCTTGGCAGCGAGCAGTGGAGGAGTGGAGGAGCTAACATGAGATACTGGCAGCTGTCCTGCTGCTGGAGAGCAGAGGAGGGCCAGTGGGTCCAGACTGTCAGGACATCAGTGGCAATAGATGGGTAAGTGTAGTGGCAAGTGTGAGGAAGCGTAATGGCAGCACCACAGGCCGCTGATATAACATATTCCATGTCAGCTGACCTGTCTAGTCCAGCAGGACAATTTTTGGACCACAAAAATACAAAGCAAGGGCTCATGCACATGACCATATGAATTTTGCTGTCCGCAAAAAAATACGGATGACATCAGTGTGCATTCCGTATTTTGTGGAAAAGAACAGCTGCCCCCTAATAGAACAGTACTATCCTTCTCTGTAATGCGGACAATATTAGGACATGATCTATTTTTTCGCAGAACGGTCATTCTGAAACGGAATGCACATAAAGTGACTTCCTTTTTTTTGTTTTGCGGACCCATTGAAATGAATGGTTCCGTATACGGTCCGCAAAAAAAAAAAATGGAACAGACACAGAAAGAAAATATGTTCGCGTGCATGGGCCCTTAGACCAATTTTACCCATTAAGAGTAATATGTACATTTTTCCACTCATGGCCACTACAGGTAAGCGAATTTCTCGATATTCATATTGACAGATTTGATATGGGTACCATATAAATAAATTGGAGCTGAATTGAAAGTGCACAGATTGCCCTGAAAAGTTATTATTGACACTCTGGGGTCTCTAGGATTGTATCCTACTCCATTCAAGCTCTTTAACATCAAGACAGCATACGTAATTTCAAAGTGACAGTGACTTATTTGACTATGGGAAATTGGCTGGTAGTGGGGGTATTGAACAACCTGTTTAATAATACTGTAAGCCGTGTACTGGGGTTGGCTCCCTAGGATGCAGAGAAGTCACAAACGAGGAAAGCAACTCTGACACCAGCTTTTGCAAAAACTAACACTAACAACCACAATGTCACGGATGGTGTAACAGAAAACAAGAAGTTACAAATAAGGATCCGACTGGCTTGATCCGAAACTAAGGAACAAAAGGGTGACCCCTATTTAAGCGCTGAAACTCTCCCTGTTTTCTCAGCCCATGCAAAGATCTCCATGATAGAAAATTGCATGCCCTCGTGCCTCGACTGTATGACACCTGAACACCCTATAATAGTGAGGGGACACGACCACCGGCTCCCCACACTTAATACGGAGGGAGTCAGGGTCACCTAGGATCAAGCAAACAGGAAAACACAAATCAATGAAAAGACTTATCTGTAGAAGGATCAGTTGTAGCATCCAGCATGTACACACTCCAGGAAGTTGTATAAACAGCAAAGTGATGCAGTATGGGAAGGGATTTAAAGGGATGCAATCAGTGTAACTACATGACAGCTGAGAGAGGCTAACAAGATGACAAAACGAAAGCAAAACAAAAGAACCTTAAGCAGGAGGTTCTGAAGAACGTCTGTCAGAGCTTCTCAGATGTCTGGTGGTGACACACAAATACTGAGAACATAAGATAAGTTTACATACACCCAGCCCAAAGACTGAGACCCTTGTGTTGCTCAGCATGGCGCCCCCTGATGGATGCCAGCGGAAATTTTGCGGTAATTTACCTACTGGTGGGCACAACTAAAACTGCCTCGCCGTACCTATTATTACTCTGAAACAAACACAAACAATTGGGTGGGTGCTTAGTACTGGCCTGCGGTGCAACACAGCAGTTCACAATCTCACCTGCTCTATATTATTCCCCCTCCTATAACTAGTCCGGTAGCACATGCCTGATTATTTCTCCTGAGCAAAACGCAGAACTGTATAGAGTTCATGGGGGTATTTATCAGCTCTTAAATATGCAATGTCCCTTTTAGTAATGGAGTACTTGTAGTAGAGTAGCAACACTTTAGGCCTGACACAAAGCAGACCCCAACTATCTAACTACAGGCCTAGTCTAAGTCTCTAGGTGCCAACACTGCAGTGTGATGCGTGCACGATCTTACCAACCTGGGTCTGCTCTTTATCCACTGATGTCTCTGAACCGAACAACCAGTCTCTCCAGCAAACACAAGGTCCCACAGGGTATGAAGCTTGTTCCTTAGCTTTTGTCATCCTTCCTGGAAACAATCCTCTTTTCCCTGGACAGGATCTGGGTCTTGGACAACAATCAGCTTCACTCAGCTGCAGCTGTGGTCACAGAGGAGGTCCTCTCACTCCTGGATCCATTAGCTTTTCTGCTCACACACAGCTCCTCAGCTCTCAGCTCCTAAGATGGCTGCAGCTTCTTCTAGCAAGTTCTCAAAACCACACCTCTCATGAATATAGAAATGTTTATGCAGTCAGTAAGCTGTGCCTGGGAAACAGCAGCATCTTGTGGCCAAACAGCAGAACGTCAGTCCAGAACATTTCATTTAATCCACAGTGTTCAACCAATGGGAGCTGTTTCTCAATCTCGCAATACACTGCATGGTGTGATTTTGTTTTTAAACTAAACATTGTCGACAAATAATACCTTTTTGGTGCTAGATGCTGTCTACTGACTACTGTCTACGGACCTGTAAAATAGCGTCCTGTAAAATAGTTTAGAGTCGATTAGCTCATTTATAGTGGCAACAAATCTCATCCTGACCATGGGTCTGATTGCCCAAACTAATAGCATAATAAGTCCTTGATGTTATTTCAGGTCACACAGGCACAGAAATGTGCCTGTATTACCGCTAAGTGAAACTGACCTAAGGCTAAATTCGATCTATGTCTGAGCTACACCGTAGGCATATCAGCCAGGTTAATCTTTTTTATATATATTTCGCCATGGTTTGTTGTTCCTGGTTGGTCTTTAGGTTCTGCCTGATAGTTATGTCTGACTAGGTCTGCATCTGACTGCCAATCAGTTACTACTCTGTGAACTGAGACCCAGGGATACAACTGGTTAAGGCCAAACTTTCTTAAAGGAATCCATGGTAAAGAACCTAAGTGGTGGATTGATTGCAGTCCGAGGGGTTCATTTTTGAATGTTTTGGCTCCATGTCCACTCAGCTACAAGGCCCTTTAGTCGCTGCTGTAACTTCTATGGTGTTGTTCTGCCCTCTGCCCAAGACCCCAGTACTTGTGGAGATGAAAAAAGAAACACTTGCAATGGTATTTTGCTGATGCTGTAAATTGTACTAGCAGCAATTATCAGATTATACATGATTATTTTACAGATTAAGCGTGAAGAATGTTTACATTATTTACAGTGAGATCATGCAGTCAAATAAATGGTTCTTTAACATCACTTATTAATAAGATGAGAACTGCTTGGTGTATAACTTATCTACCCTTGTAAGTCTCAAGTGGATTGTTTGTAGACTCATGTGTACTTGTAATTCTCTCAGTATTGTAACATTGTGCGGCAGTCACATTTTACAATATTGTGAGAATGGAATGGAACAAAAGTAGGTTGTTTTTTTAACTGCTATTAATATTAAACAATATTGTTATTACCAATACAGCAAACATTACAAAAGCTAAAGCCACACATTGTAACTCAGCGGGTGTGGACCCTCTGTCCAGCTGAAAAAATTTAAATGGGTTGTCAGGGTTCAAGGCTGAACCCGGACATATCCCCATTTTCACCCAAGCAGCCCCCCCTGAAATGAGCATCAGAGCATGCTCCGATGCTCTCCTTTGTCCTGCACTGAATTGCGCAGGGCAAAGGCTTTTTAGGAGATCCGGTGACGTACCAGGCTCTGCATGGGGAAAGCTAGGAGAAGGCTTCCGCACAAAAGTGAGCCCGTTGACATTATCGACACTAATAGGCGGGCTTTAGCGGTACCTTAGATACAGCGGATGACAATCTTCCATGAGACTCTGTTGGAGTTGTACAGGGAGTGCAGAATTATTAGGCAAGTTGTATTTTTGAGGATTAATTTTATTATTGAACAACAACCATGTTCTCAATGAACCCAAAAAACTCATTAATATCAAAGCTGAATATTTTTGGAAGTAGTTTTTAGTTTGTTTTTAGTTTTAGCTATTTTAGGGGGATATCTGTGTGTGCAGGTGACTATTACTGTACATAATTATTAGGCAACTTAACAAAAAACTAATATATACCCATTTCAATTATTTCTTTTTACCAGTGAAACCAATATAACATCTCAACATTCACAAATATACATTTCTGACATTCAAAAACAAAACAAAAACAAATCAGTGACCAATATAGCCACCTTTCTTTGCAAGGACACTCAAAAGCCTGTCATCCATGGATTCTGTCAGTGTTTTGATCTGTTCACCATCAACATTGCGTGCAGCAGCAACCACAGCCTCCCAGACACTGTTCAGAGAGGTGTACTGTTTTCCCTCCTTGTAAATCTCACATTTGATGATGGACCACAGGTTCTCAATGGGGTTCAGATCAGGTGAACAAGGAGGCCATGTCATTAGATTTTCTTCTTTTATACCCTTTCTTGCCAGCCACGTTGTGGAGTACTTGGAGGCGTGTGATGGAGCATTGTCCTGCATGAAAATCATGTTTTTCTTACCTTGCAGACTTCTTCCTGTACCACTGCTTGAAGAAGGTGTCTTCCAGAAACTGGCAGTAGGACTGGGAGTTGAGCTTGACTCCATCCTCAACCCAAAAAGGCCCCACAAGCTCATCTTTGATGATACCAGCCCAAACCAGTACTCCACCTCCACCTTGCTGGCGTCTGAGTCGGACTGGAGCTCTCTGCCCTTTACCAATCCAGCCATCTGGCCCATCAAGACTCACTCTCATTTCATCAGTCCATAAAACCTTAGAAAAATCAGTCTTGAGATATTTCTTGGCCCAGTCTTGACGTTTCAGCTTGTGTGTCTTGTTCAGTGGTGGTCGTCTTTCAGCCTTTCTTACCTTGGCCATGTCTCTGAGTATTGCACACCTTGTGCTTTTGGGCACTCCAGTGATGTTGCAGCTCTGAAATATGGCCAAACTGGTGGCAAGTGGCATCTTGGCAGCTGCACGCTTGACTTTTCTCAGTTCATGGGCAGTTATTTTGCGCCTTGGTTTTTCCACACGCTTCTTGCGACCCTGTTGACTATTTTGAATGAAACGCTTGATTGTTCGATGATCACGCTTCAGAAGCTTTGCAATTTTAAGAGTTCTGCATCCCTCTGCAAGATATCTCACTATTTTTGACTTTTCTGAGCCTGTCAAGTCCTTCTTTTGACCCATTTTGCCAGAAGGAAAGGAAGTTGCCTAATAATTATGCACACCTGATATAGGGTGTTGATGTCATTAGACCACACCCCTTCTCATTACAGAGATGCACATCACCTAATATGCTTAATTGGTAGTAGGCTTTCGAGCCTATACAGCTTGGAGTAAGACAACATGCATAAAGAGGATGATGTGGTCAAAATACTCATTTGCCTAATAATTCTGCACGTAGTGTAGTTTCCATCTGCGCAGGAAGGAGAGAAACTGGTTTCCTAAGTATAAGGACAGAATGGTTAGTATTATCTAAGTCACATGATGCCATAACTGAAAATGAAGATGTAAATTTCTGTATAAATTAATTCTGTATTAAAAATGTAACTTTATTACTAAAGGAGGTTCAATATCTATTTGAAATGGAAATCTGAAAAAAAACATGGGAGGGGTTCTTCAATTTTATTTCAGTTTTCCACTACCTGTAACTGGAAAGCTAATTTCTGCATCATCTTTTAGTGTGGATTTACCCTGACATCATAGCCAGGATACTGCTCTTTGAAAACCACTTTCGGCCTCAAAACCAAGATAATAATTGTATGTGTGAACCCACAGCTTTTTGGAAATAAGGCATGGCATATATCTCGCCACTTTGGTCCTATCAATTATTTATACATTTGTTATAGACTAAAAGTACCAATTCTTTATGGCCATATCTATATACCATTGCTACATCATCTTGAGGGTACTTCATTACCGCTTCCACAGGAATATCAAATATATCTGTTGACTTCTGTTGATATCCGGGAATTTTCAACCTACACACATATTAAAGTTGTTGACTAGGTTTCGGCAATTAATTTGCCCTCTCAGACTCAGTATGCCTTTAGTGATGATCGCATTTATTCATCAACATGACTGTTACAATGAGAGATCGGAATCTCACTATAGCATACAAATGCATCTTATATTGCATAGCGACGGTACATCTGAGGCCTCCATGAAGTACACCACTTCCTTTTTCAACATAACCCAATTATGATTCTTGATACCCTGTACCACCAGTACAGTCATTCTCTATTTAGGTTTATGTACATATTGTACACCACTGTTGTATGCAGGGCATTTCACATTGTCCCCTGATGAACCATTGTCTAATGGGGAAACACATTGGGACTTTGGAGTAGGGTGCTTAAAATTTCTGAAAGTTTACTGTAAGTACCCACACAATCAATATATTACTTATTGAAGCTGAGCCGTGCCCAAGCCAGTGATAATAGTCATGACGTCACCGGGCCTGCGGAAAATAGCAAGAAGGCTGCGGCGCTAATGCAAGCACTGCTGCCTTCTCTAACAGCTGATTGGCAGGGATCCCAGGTGTCGGACCCCCGCCTATAAGATGCCTGTAATCTATCAAAGGATAGATCATCAGTAATAAAAAGGCTTAGAACCCCTTTAATGAGTTTGGTTTGACGACTGTCTAGTGGCACCTCCGTAAGTCTATCCACTAACCGGGGCCTTCATCAAACTGGATGCAGTTTACTCCTTTGGAGATCAGCGATTTGTTATTTTGTTATGATTAGTGACATGTGTTGCCCTAATATTAAGCAGACCAGACACAGCAGTCAATATACTGTGTGAGTTACTGATGCACGGTTCTGCCATGTGGAGGAGAGCAGCCCCTTCTTCTCCACATTGTGACACAGTGTGTGAGTGACTACACTAAGAGTCACTCACACAATGAACATGCTGTCTTCTGCGTCTGACTGCTCTGCTAGGTGAGGAGGAGTGTGGGACCTTTCATTGTCAATCCACAATTTCTCCTCTGTCATCAGAGTACAGTCTCCAGGCCATGGGCTATTTAGGTTAAAGTGGTCAGGTCAGGATTCAGCAAGACATTAGAGCACTGAAGCACAAAAGTTTTATTCTTAGGCCCCCTTGCTCACAGAGCTCTGCTGGACTTTTTCTTGTCTTACTGTAATGGCTCTGTATGTTTCAGACAGACAAAGAGCAGAGTTCAGGTGGAAATGCCTAAAATTCAGCTGATCAATAAGGCTACTTTCACACTAGCGTTCGGGCGGATCCGTTCTGAACGGATCCGCCCATAATAATGCAGACGGAGGCTCCGTTCAGAACGGATCCGTCTGCATTATACAGACGTGGACAAAATTGTTGGTACCCTTTGGTCAATGAAAGAAAAAGTCACAATGGTCACAGAAATAACTTTAATCTGACAAAAGTAATAATAAATTAAAATTCTATAAATGTTAACCAATGAAAGTCAGACATTGTTTTTCAACCATGCTTCAACAGAATTATGTAAAAAAATAAACTCATGAAACAGGCATGGACAAAAATGATGGTACCCCTAACTTAATATTTTGTTGCGCAACCTTTTGAGGCAATCACTGCAATCAAACGCTTCCTGTAACTGTCAATGAGACATCTGCACCTCTCAGCAGGTATTTTGGCCCACTCCTCATGAGCAAACTGCTCCAGTTGTGTCCGGTTTGAAGGGTGCCTTTTCCAGACTGCATGTTTCAGCTCCTTCCAAAGATGCTCAATAGGATTGAGGTCAGGGCTCATAGAAGGCCACTTTAGAATAGTCCAATTTTTTCCTCTTAGCCATTCTTGGGTGTTTTTAGCGGTGTGTTTTGGGTCATTGTCCTGTTGCAAGACCCATGACCTGCGACTGAGACCAAGCTTTCTGACACTGGCTAGTACATTTCTCTCTAGAATTCCTTGATAGTCTTGAGATTTCATTGTACCCTGCACAGATTCAAGACACCCTGTGCCAGACGCAGCAAAGCAGCCCCAGAACATAACAGAGCCTCCTCCATGTTTCACAGTAGGGACAGTGTTCTTTTCTTGATATGCTTCATTTTTTCGTCTGTGAACATACAGCTGATGTGCCTTGGCAAAAACTTCGATTTTTGTCTCATCTGTCCACAGGACATTCTCCCAGAAGCTTTGTGGCTTGTCAACATGTAGTTTGGCATATTCCAGTCTTGCTTTTTTATGATTCGTTTTCAACAATGGTGTCCTCCTTGGTCGTCTCCCATGTAGTCCACTTTGGCTCAAACAACGACGGATGGTGCGATCTGACACTGATGTTCCTTGAGCATGAAGTTCACCTTGAATCTCTTTAGAAGTCTTTCTAGGCTCTTTTGTTACCATTCGGATTATCCGTCTCTTAGATTTGTCATCAATTTTCCTCCTGCGGCCACGTCCAGGGAGGTTGGCTACAGTCCCATGGATCTTAAACTTATGAATAATATGTGCAACTGTACTCACAGGAACATCTAGTTGCTTGGAGATGGTCTTATAGCCTTTACCTTTAACATGCTTGTCTATAATTTTCTTTCTGATCTCTTGAGACAGCTCTTTCCTTTGCTTCCTCTGGTCCATGTCGAGTGTGGTACACACCATATCACCAAACAACACAGTGATTACCTGGAGCCATATATATAGGCCCAATGGCTGATTACAAGGTTGTAGACACCTGTGATGCTAATTAGTGGACACACCTTGAATTAACATGTCCCTTTGGTCACATTATGTTCTGTGTTTTCTAGGGGTACCATCATTTTTGTCCATGCCTGTTTCATGAGTTTATTTTTTTACATAATTCTGTTGAAGCATGGTTGAAAAACAATGTCTGACTTTCATTGGTTAACATTTATAGAATTTTAATTTATTATTACTTTTGTCAGATTAAAGTTATTTCTGTGACCATTGTGACTTTTTCTTTCATTGACCAAAGGGTACCAACAATTTTGTCCACGTCTGTATTAGCTAAAAAAAGCTAAGTGTGAAAATAGCCTGGGACGGATCCGTCCAGACTTTCAATGTAAAGTCAATGGGGGACGGATCCGCTTGAAGATTGAGCCACATTGTGGCATCTTCAAACGGATCCGTCCCCATTGACTTACATTGTAAGTCTGGACGGATCCGCACGCCTCCGCACGGCCAGGCGGACACCCGAACGCTGCAAGCAGCGTTCAGCTGTCCGCCTGTCCGTGCGGAGGCGAGCGGAGCGGAGGCTGAACGCCGCCAGACTGATGCAGTCTGAGCGGATCCGCCTCCATTCAGACTGCATCAGGGCTGGACGGCTGCGTTCGGGTCCGCTCGTGAGCTCCTTCAAACGGAGCTCACGAACGGAAACCCGAACGCTAGTGTGAAAGCAGCCTAAGTAGCACAAAGAGTACAGCATCTCCCTACTTATTGGCTAGCTGTGTGCCTGACTGTGACAGACAGGAGGGAGGAGCAATGTCATTAGTAGTGTTAAGCACGAATATTCGAATTATGAATATTTATCGTGAATATTGCAACTTCAAAAATTTGCAAATATTTAGAATATAGTGCTATATATACTCGTTTTTCGGATATTCGTCATTTTTTTTTTACTCGGCAATGTAATGATCGCGTAATATGTGACATAAGTATTCAGACCATTTACTCAGTACTTTGATTACATCTTCCAGTCTTTTTGGGTACGATGCCACAAGGTTTGCACACCTGGATTTGGGGATTTCCTGCCATTCTTCTTTGTAAATCCTCTTAAGCCCTGTCAGGATACTGTCGGTGGACAGCCATAGTCAGGTCTCTCCAGGGATGTTTGATTAGGTTCAACTCACTCAAGGCCTTTCACGGAGTTGTTCCTATGCCACTCCTGTGTTGTCTTGGCCGTGTGCTCAGGGTCAATGCTATGTTGGAAGGTGAACCATACACTTAGTGAGACGACACGGGGCATATGAGAACAGAGAAGACAGAAGCAGTGAAACCACTCCTGCCTTCTCTTCCGTCTTTCACAGCAAGGTCTAAATATGCTATGACGTGTGCTTTAGGGATCTGGAGTTACTGCTGTAAATATAGGTTAAAGAAGTCAAATGTATTAAAAAAAGTCACTAAACTTTGATGAACGTGTGTAAGGCTACTTTCACACTAGCGTTCGGGCGGATCCGTTCTGAACGGATCCGCCCATAATAATGCAGACGGAGGCTCCGTTCAGAACGGATCCGTCTGCATTATATTAGCTAAAAAAAGCTAAGTGTGAAAATAGCCTGGGACGGATCCGTCCAGACTTTCAATGTAAAGTCAATGGGGGACGGATCCGCTTGAAGATTGAGCCACATTGTGGCATCTTCAAACGGATCCGTCCCCATTGACTTACATTGTAAGTCTGGACGGATCCGCACGCCTCCGCACGGCCAGGCGGACACCCGAACGCTGCAAGCAGCGTTCAGCTGTCCGCCTGTCCGTGCGGAGGCGAGCGGAGCGGAGGCTGAACGCCGCCAGACTGATGCAGTCTGAGCGGATCCGCCTCCATTCAGACTGCATCAGGGCTGGACGGCTGCGTTCGGGTCCGCTCGTGAGCTCCTTCAAACGGAGCTCACGAACGGAAACCCGAACGCTAGTGTGAAAGCAGCCTAATAAAAAGCCATCATCAATGAACCTTACTGGTGAACAGATCATTGGGTGATTCTGCTGCTTTCATACAATTAATAACATTTGGTTGGAAATAAAATGTTTCCTTTAACTGTAGGAAAATAAGGCATACTTTTAGCAATGACAGATATAAAATTTATGACATTTTTGCTACTAAAAATACTCTTTGTCAAATTAAACTAGCATTTTTGTTCCTGTCTGCAGAGTTGTTTGTCTGCAACGTGTCAGCCCTTAGTCAAAACCAGCAACTAAACTAAATTATTTAAATCTGCTAATCTCCCTAAAAGGCTGACTACGTGCTACAATAAACTGTCAACCGATGCAAAAATATGCGAGCTGAAGAGAAGCAGCACATGGGGGATTTGCTTCATTTGCTTGTGAGGTTTATTGTATAGTAAATGGGAATCAGCACAAGAATGAGATGCTGCTTTTTAGCTGTAATAGTTTTAAAATTCCATCATCTTATGCATGGATATTAAACGTATAAGTCTGTAGTGCATAACAAATTCCAGCACTTGTGTTTTCTACCTTAGCGTATATTTGCATTTAAAATCGAGACGGATTACATTTGGCAACAAGCAATAAATACAAAAGGGTGAGACCGTCAGAAATTACTAGGACATATTTTGGCACAGTTTTTTTTTTTCTGTTATTTTACCCTTTGGTGGATAAAAGAAACCATGAGGTTGCTGAATTGGTGCAGTTCAAAATCCACACAGTGCCAACAATTTAATATAGGTCCTCAGATTGAAAGGTGTTGTCCTATGGTTAAAAAAACAACAACTTCAATATTAATTGGACCTGTGCAACCCACCACACACCATCTGCTGTGGTGAGGAAATGAAACATAACAGATATTGGAAAGTTACCGAATGTTGTATTATATAATGACTGCAGTCTGCAGTACTGCACTATTTGTGTAAACCAGAACACCCCTTTAAGCATGCCTTTAATGTGCAATTTCAATACAGTGGGCTTGTGCCCCAGATGTTTTCAGACCCTAGCAACCCCCCTGCCCGTAACCCAATGGCTTTCCTACAACAAGATTGCCTCCTATAGATTGACTCCCAGGCCTGCCATAATTAAAGGGGTTGTTCCATGATAACAACTTATCCCCTGTCCACAGGATAGGATATAGGTGTCTGATTGGGGGTCTGCGACTGCTGGAGATAGCAAAGCGCTTGTACTCGCTTCTTTTAGCATTTCCATAGAGTTGAATAGAGCAGCAGATGCACTTGTGTGAGCCATTCTATTCAAAAGGGTAGAAGTTGTAGTCATCAGACAGCCTATTTCCTTTTGAGCCCTAACTCAGAAGAAAGTTTTGAATTTTTTTTTTTAAAGAAACATTGGTATCATCCCTTTTCCCTATTTTGCATATAAAAATAAACTAAATATAAACATGATTTTCATTGTGATGTACAAAAATAACTGAACTATTAAAATTTATCCTGTATGGTGAATGCCATAATGGAAAAAAAAATCAAAATGGCCCACCCTGCAAAAAAAAAAAAAAAAAACGCACACAGCTCTGTAGGTAGAAATATAAAAAAGTGTCAGAATATAACATTCCCCCAAAAAAATGTGGTAAAAATGTGGTCATGCTGATCCCCATAAGGGTCCATTCACACATTTGTAAAATGTGTCCGCACCCGTTCCGCAATTATCTGTAACGGGTGCGGACTCATTCATTTTCTATGGGGCAGGAATGGATGCGGACAGCACTCTGCATCCGCATTTCAAGGAGCACAGCCCGAACTTCCGGTATGCGGCTCTGTAAAAAAATAGAACATGTCGTATTGTTGTCCGCAATTGTGGGCGCCGGGGGTACCGGCCAGGTGTATTGCGGATACGCAAAACACTACGGATGTGGGAATGGACCCTTATAAAGGTAATGTATTTTTACTGCTCAGTGAATGCCATAAAAACAAACCTCATAAAACAATGCAGAATAGCTTTTTTTCCAGTTCCATTTAGAATTTTTTTACCACATCCAACTACATCATATGAAATATTAAATGGTGTGATTAGAAAGTAAATAAAGTAAAACTTGTCACACAACGTACAAACCCTTATATGACTTAATCAATGGGGGAAAAAAAAGTCTGAAATTTTTGTAAGACAGGGAGTAAGAAACGAAAATGAAAAAAATTTAAATTGTTTATGATGGGAACAGGTTAAGCACTAGATTGAAGGTTGAGTACCAAAAAGGCCTCTTTCAAGAACAAAAATAGGGCATGCTTCTGTAGTGTCACCACAGACCCACCATCCATGGAAAACCTCTGATATCTGAATACATACATTAAAGTCAAAGGATACGTGAGTGGTCCATGGAGACTGTGGACAGCGCACATCCGCAATTCACTGAGATGTCAAAGAGGCCTAATTATAGGAGTCACCGAGAGAGGAGGAGGAACTATGCATTTCTATGAACCATGGATTAAGTTACATATTTAACTATATATTGTTTAGTGACTGAAAAAAAGACCTTTAAAGATGGAAAACAAGAGTAAACTGAGACCATAATAAAATCATATACAGTTTAATGGTGCTTCTATACTTCATGTGATACAGAGCCTACGGCAGAATACATTGTGAAAACAGAAGACTGTGAAAACTAATTACAAAACAAAGGCTTTGAAAATGATCCAGCAATGGCCACTAGCATTAATCAACAGTTAGCCAAACTTTTAGAACAGCATAAGAGAGTCTATTTTTATTATCACAGGAACGCGTTTCAGTTGACAAAGGCTCAGGACGGGCAGAAACGCGTCCCTGTTATAACAATAAAAAATGACTAATTGATTGAAGACAGCGAGTTCTGGGATTCTCTTTATGCTACATTGGGGTTGCTCCCCACACGTGCATCGTTAACCTCCCGAGTGCCGACCAGAACCTACTATTAAACTTCAAGAACAGACTGATTGTACAGATGCAGCAGATTCAAACTCTTAATTCAAATTTCTTACATGATAGTGGTATCCCGAAACAATAGCCATTGAAAAGCAATTGAAGGTGTTGGCTTGACACAACTAGTTTAGTTAACACGTCTGTGTGTTAATAATGTGCGTTAACTCTACTACAGCTGTATTCTTATAGTATTTTACCATATAAATACTTTCATGGATCACACTTAGAGACTCTAAATGACTTGCACATAGATGAGAGATGTATTAGACAACTGCCTCTTCAAACTAACTACACTTGGATAAGAATTTCACCAAACTAGTTCATACCTAAAATTAAAGGGGTTTTCAGGGATTTTACTACTGATGATCTATCCTCAGGATAGCTGTTTCCTGCCCAGTTATTAAAAAAAAAAAAAAAATCGCACTTCACTAGTGACATCCCATATACTGGGTAGTGATTATCATCTCCTTGACCATGTGATGGGACTTTACGGGAGCAGGAGGAAAATATTATGGGGCAGATCTCCTAAAGAAAACAATTTTACACCCAGGACACCCGCCGATCAGCTATTTGAGAAGGCACCAGTGCACCTGCCTTCTCGCAGATTACCAATCACAGTACAGTGACTGTGCTTGGTATCTTACTCAGCCCCATTCCTTTGAATGGAGATGAGCTGCTCCTAGGCCATGTGAATGATGAATGTGTCGTCAGTGACCTAAGAAAAGCTGAGATAAGGCCACGACACTCAGAGGAGCACTGCTGCCTTCTCAAACAGCTGATCGGCGGGGGTCCTGGGAGTCGGTCCTCACTGATCAGATACTTATGTCCTACCCAGAGAATAGATCATCAGTTTAAAAATCTTGGAAAACCCCTTTAAATATTTAGTTAGGTAGTTTTAATTAATTGATACAAAGACCATTATTAGCACTAGCAACAGGACAGGGTCAAGTAATGTTTTGTGTGTCTGTTACAGGGCTTGTCATTTTTATGTGCAGCAGTGAGCTAGCAGCCCAATTAATATAAAAAAAACTAAATCTACTGGCTGATGTTTTAAGCATCATAGTTGTGCTGGACATTGTGCAGTTGCTCCTTTTTTTCAAAAAACTTTTGCAAAGTTTCTACTATTAATAAATGTACAATACGAAAATTTTCCAGCATCACCGACATGGTATATTTTAGCTGCAAATATTGTCTAATTGCGTATTTATTAATTTTTTTAATCGTGTTGCATAGATTCTATAATTAGAAAATGCACAATAAAAATATTTTTCAGTGTTACCAGCAGAGTATATTATTTAGTAGTATTAGCAGGCTTGGAACTTTTCAATTTTAAAATGCTAAAAAAAAATCCAACACTTCAGTATATTTTTGTTATCATTGTCAACCATGCAATTATCCATATTCACATATGTCGCTGTTTTGGCATTAAAGAGCTTGAATGTAGTTGCATACAGTGCTAAAAGACCCAGAGTGACATACATAACTTTTCAGTGCACTTTTGATTTGGGTCAAATTTATTCATACCTGAAGCAAATCTTCTGACCGATATGTTAGAATCGGAACCTAAACTAATTTCATGAAATGATCTTATCTCTAATAAAGACCAAAGAGCTCTCCAAATAGATCACAAGGTTTTGGAGAAGTATAAGGTTGGCTAAGGCTACTTTCACACTAGTGTTCATGGGTCCGTTCGTGAGCTCCGTTTGAAGGAGCTCACGAGCGGACCCAAACGCCTCCGTCCAGCCCTGATGCAGTCTGAATGGAGCGGATCCGCTCAGACTGCATCAGTCTGGCGGCGTTCAGCCTCCGCTCCGCTCGCCTCCGCACGGACAGGCGGACAGCTGAACGCTGCTTGCAGCGTTCAGCTGTCCGCCTGGCCGTGCGGAGGCGAGCAAATCCGTTCAGACTTACAGTGTAAGTCAATGGGAACGGATCCGCTTGAAGATGTCACCCTATGGCTCAATCTTCAAGCGGATCCGTCCCCCATTGACTTTACATTGAAAGTCTGAACGGATCCACTCAGGCTGCTTTCACACTTAGAATTTTTTCTAAGTTATTAATGCAGACGGATCCGTACTGAACGGAGCCTCCGTCTGCATTAATATGATCGGATCCGTTCAGAACGGATCCGATCAAGCGCAAGTGTGAAAGTAGCCTTATTGAAAAAGAAAAAAAAAACTTTGAACATCCTACAGAGCGCCATTAGATGCCTTGTTATAACCAAATGGTCAGAATATGGCACAACTACAAACCTGACAAGAGAAGGCCACCCACAAAAACTCGAAGACAGGGCAAGGAGAGCAATAATCAGAAACACTAGTGCTAACATTGCATACGCTTCAAAGATTCACAACAGAGATGAAAGTATCTGTCCATACAACCACTATAAACCACACATTCCACAGTGTTTTATGGAAGAGTGGCCAGAAAAAAATGTCTATAGAAAAAATATAAGAAAACATGTTTGGAGTTTGCCAAACAGCATGCGACAGACTCCATAAATACACATGAAACTCGAAAAATTTGATTAGCGTGCAAACGTTTTTTTATTTTAAATGTTGTTTTTGTAACAGTAAAACATATTATGCACCTTTGAAATGTTAGATATGTTTTGTAAATCAAAGGGTACAAATCCCCCAAAAATACATTTTAAACACCAGGTTGTAAGGCAACAAACAGGAAAATCACCAAGGGGTGATGACTTTTCCAAAGCATTATAGGGTAGATTTATCAAACTGGTGTAAAGTAAAACTGTCTTAGTTGCCCATAGCAACCAATCAGATTTCAAATGTTAATTTTCAAAGCACCACTGGAAAAATGAAAGGATCAGTCTGATTGGTTGTGATGGACAACTAAGCCAGTTTGCCTTTGCACTAATTTTGATAATTCTTCCCCTGTGTGTTTGTTTTACCACAGTGCATGTGCAACACAGGGCCCTATTGCATCCCAGGTTTGGCTGGAATGCCAAGTGGTGTAGTGCGGCCTATATGTCTCTTTATGTGTCACGGTGCTCCTACCCGGATACAGCGGGACCCCAGACTTTGGCTCCGAAGCATTAAAAAGGGGAATAATTGAGGGATGAAAGAAAAATAACTTGAGTCCAGACCTTGTTGTGAAGTTCAACAGCAGGTTAACTGGAATAAGCTTTTATCCAAACGATTTGCAGGATTTGTCTTGGTTCCAGATGGCTTTATCATAAACTAGCAGGCAAACTCAATAACTCTGCTTTCTCTCTTTCTCTGCTGTACTGACAGGCTTACTTAAATACTTTGCTTTCCTGCTTTGTGCTTAACTAAACTCTGCTTAAGTTTGGTTTCTGTACTTTAGGTCTGTTCTGGTATCCTTGGATGGGGTGCCTGTTATTCCCCTCCTAACACTCAGCAAATAACTTACTTTCAGCCGAAGAACAATTTCCTCTGACTTTCAGGTCCTCTTGGCTCCAACATGGAGTCTAAACTGGAATAAACTAGAACTGCCACCCCTCCTCGTAGCAAGCAAGATTGGCCCACTTCTGCCCAAAGGGGGAGAATGGAATGGTGAGTTCCATTCTTCTAAGGATAGCTTTGCCGTTTACGCTGCCACCTGCTAGTGAACCAGGCACATTACATGTAATAAACAGTTGTATAACAAGATTAGGAATGCACGGTGTAGAAAACCTGGACAGAAATACATAAGGTAGCATTTATGTTAGAACATAAAAGAGAGTAGCAGGGAGTAGGAGTGGTCGCACACATACTTAAAACCAAGCCGCCCTCGGCTTGTGCTTAGGGTATGCTGTAGGGTTCCCTTTTAAAGCGCTGCTTTTAACTATGTACTATTACATAACAAGCAACAGATACCCATAGGTCTTTGCCCATGTGAGTAAGTTGTCTATTTACTGATCTCCTATTGGTATAAACCAGAGAAGCAAAAGACTGCACCAAGCAATCATTCCATTTCTTTTGTGTCAGGACCATTAGTATTAGGCGTCCTCAGAGGCAGTCCTTATGAGCAATATTAGTAAGAACACTAACTATCTGGCTAACCGTATAAAGTCCAAAGTCCATTTAGAGTGCATAGGGTCACATTGTTGTACCCATAAAAGAGTTCATAAAATGGGCAAAATTGCTTGAACGTTGCTGACATTTTTTAAACATTAGTGCAAACAATATATGACGAATATTCTACAAAATATTCTCAAAATATAGCAAATTTGAATCTTGCCCCTGCTGCTCATCACTACCTGTGAGTACCAGCCTAAGGGGCTGGATCTCACAGGTTTCCATAGAAGGCAAACTCTGATGCCTATGGAAGGTATCGGGCTGCCTTCTCTGCCACTGGGTCCGCGGCTTACAAGGGGTTAATACACCGGCATCTGTGTTTTCACCAATGCCGGCGTATGCAGCAAAGGGGTCCGGCTGTCAGTGACTGCCGGGTCTGTGCCGCTGATCGGGCGGGTGCAGCTCCTGCACACACCCGATCAGCCTGCCGGTCCTCTACGGGTTAATGTCTAACCAGCTGGCAACAAAAGTGAGTACACCCCTAAGTGAAAATGGCCAAATTGTGCCCAAAGTGTCAAAATTTTGGGTGGCATGGAGATCACTAGAGCTTCACAGGTTGCCACTGGAATCCTCTTGCACTCCTCCATGACAACATCACGGAGCTGGTGGAGTTATTATTGCAATTATGGTATACAAAATATATAGTTTTTATTTAAGAAGTTGTCCAGGGAGGTCCATTTTTTAAAGGACCAGGATGGATTAAAAATAACAAATAAGCATTAGCTATTTTACTTATACATCACCACTGTCATTCTGTGTCTTCTGTTCCGGTTCTGGCTAATCCCACAGGAAATTACTGGAAATGCTCTTTCAGTCAATCACGGCAGACAGGTCAATGCTAAGGGCAATGATTAGCTGGGCTGGCATTTCAAGCCATTTTTTTGTGTACCAGGAAGTGGAGAATAATGGGGACCAGAGCACCATTTGCGATAGTAGCAGTAGGGGGACCAATGAGGTAAGTAATGGTCATTTTATATTTTTATCCCATCCTGGCACTTTTGAAAAAAAAACACTTTAATGTATAACTGATCTAAGATTTTAAAGAAGCATTATAAATTAAGTATTTATTGTACAACCATTCACCTAATATATGTCAGCTAGTATAAGCTTAATTAGTTATTTTCTATGTGAAAATTCAAGAAATCCTTCTTCCAATGGGTCAAGTGATTTCCTAGTTACCCCTCTGCATAAGTTGTCTTTTTGTGGTCAGCCTCTCAGTCCATGTTATGATGTACTAAGGGGTCATGAGATTGATAGAATGACACAGAGGAAGAGAAAGCAGGCTTGTAGCTAAAATGGAAGAAACTAGTGTAAACCAGTGACTCAACCCAGGGGCGTACCTAGAGCATTTGGCACCCGGGGCGAACCCTTTGTTTGGCACCCCCCCCCCCCCCCCCCCAAGAAAGTTAAGAAAACATGCACAAACTTTTTTCAATGTTTTCAATAATATTTATTACAAAACATTCAGACATCCGCATGTGTTTTGCGGATCCGATCCATGTATCAGTGGATCCGTAAAAATCATACGGACGTCTGAATGGAGCCTTACAGGGGGGTGATCAATGACGGAGGTGATCAGGGAGTCTATATGGGTGATCACCCCTCTGTCATTGATCACCCCCCTGTAAGGCTCCATTCAGACATCCGCATGTGTTTTGCGGATCCGATCCATGTATCAGTGGATCCGTAAAAATCATACGGACCTCTGAATGGAGCCTTACAGGGGGGTGATCAATGACAGGGGGGTGATCAGGGAGTCTATATGGGGTGATCAGTGGTTCATAAGGGGCATCTCCTCTCCTACATAGCGCCACATACCTCTTACATCCAGTGATGTCACCTTTGATGTAGACGTTCTCTTTCCTCATCTTCTCCATTCAGACCAGACCGCCATGATGATTTTTCTGCCATCTCCCGTCTCTGCAGAGATTGAGAAACAGACATTAGTTTCCTGCCACCCCCAATACTATACTGCAGAAACAGTCCCCCTGCGAATACTACTATAGTGCCCTAGTAATCATGTTCCTCATCGTAGTAGTAAAGCTCCCCATAATACCCCCTAGTGGTACTAATTTTCCCTATAATATGACAGTACATGAAATACCCCCACTTAGTGCCCACAGTTGAGCTAATGTCCCCATAATGTATGCCAGTATAAAATACCCCTATATAGTGCCCCAGTAAATGCCCTCATACTGCTCCTCTCCCCCTTCCCCATAGTGTCCCCCATAATATGCCAGTAAAAAGATGCCCCTTAGTGCCCCCAGCAGATGCCCCTATAGTGCTCCTCCCCCACAATGTGCCAGTAAAAAAATGCCCCTTCTTAGTGCCACCATATGCCTCAATAGTGCTCCACTCCCCCATAGTGCCGCTCTCCCCTATAGTGCCTCCCATAATGTGCCAGTAAAAAATGCCCCCTTAGTGCCACCAAATGCCAGTGCCCCCCATAATGTTCCAATACAAAAGACCACTTTAGAGCCCCCACTTCCCCATAGTGCCCCCAAATAATGCCCCTATAGTAACACCAGATGCCCCATAGTGCTGCTCTCCCCTATAGTGCCCCCCAGAATGTGCCAATAATTAAAAAAAAGCCCACAGATACCCCCATAGTGCTCCTCTCCCCCATGGTGCCCCCCATAATGTGCCAGTAAGAAATGCCCCCATAGTGCCAGCTCCCCCCCCCATAGTGCCAGCTCCCCCCCATAGTGCCAGCTCCCCCCCATAGTGCCAGCCCCCCCCATAGTGCCAGCCCCCCTATAGTGCCAGCTCCCCCTATAGTGCCAGCTCCCCCTATAGTGCCAGCTCCCCCATAGTGCCAGCCCCCCCATAGTGCCAGCCCCCCTATAGTGCCAGCTCCCTCTATAGTGTCAGCTGTCCCTATAGTGCCAGCTGTCCCTATAGTGCCCCCCCATAGTGCTAGTTCCCCCATAGTGCCAGATCTCCCCCCATAGTGCCAGCTCCCCCCCATAGTGCCAGCTCCCTCTATAGTGTCAGCTCCCCTATAGTGCCAGCTGTCCCTATAGTGCCCCCCCATAGTGCTAGTTCCCCCATAGTGCCAGATCTCCCCCCATAGTGCCAGCTCCCCCCCATAGTGCCAGCTCCCTCTATAGTGTCAGCTCCCTCTATAGTGTCAGCTCCCCCTATAGTGCCAGCTGCCCCATAGTGCCAGATCTCCCCCCATAGTGCCAGATCTCCCCCCATAGTGCCAGCCCCCCCTATAGTGCCAGCTCCCTCTATAGTGCCAGCTCCCCCTATAGTGCCAGCTCCCCCTATAGTGCCCCCTCATAGTGCTAGTTCCCCCATAGTGCCCCTCCATAGTGCTAGTTCCCCCATAGTGCCAGCTCCCCCCCCCCCCCCGCAAAGAGGAAAAAAAAACAAAAAAACGAATACTTACCTCCATCAGCTCAGCAGCGATGCAAGCCTTTTTCGGCCTGTGTCCCTGCTGTGTGCTGCCGGAGTCAGGCGTCGCGATGATAATGACATCATCGCGCTGCCTGAGCTGGCCTCTGATAGGCTGCAGGCATTAGTGCCTGCGGCCTATCAGAAGAACAGGGGAGGGACACGCCTCTCCCTCCCCTGCCCCACAGCACGGCCGCAATTACATCCAGGGCCGCGCCGCCTGTGGCGATCGGCGGTGCGGCCCTGAAGAATAAAAAATATTCCTGGCACCCCCCTTGTGAGTGGCACCCGGGGCGGCCCGCCCCCCTCTTGGTACGCCACTGACTCAACCTATAGACCGAATAGATAAGGGTGCTCACCTCTCGGTCCACCCAGACCGCACAAATAGATCAGAAAAAATAGTAGGTAAATGAGGGGCACTCCGTATAAGGGAATACAAACAGCAAGTGAATAATGGCTAGATTTTATTAATCCTATAAACAAGCCAATGCATCAAACAATAACAATGTTAAAAACATCCATAAAATGTGATAAAATGCATAAAATAAAATGAATACCCAATGGAAAAGGGCCCTGAGAAAAATTTGTCAGACAAGCATGAAAGTCCACAAATTCATATTCGCGAATAATCAGCAGTCCTCACAATAGAAATAATCGCACCGGGTCTTTATACACTTGGAAAATTCGTAACTCTAGCCTGTATCAGGCTCCAAATGGATCGCATCCACAATCTGACTATGTCAGAAAAATCGTATTCTGTACTGTCCGATTTAAATCCTCCAGTAAATTTGAATAGTCAGATCTATTAATAATCGTGAGGGAATCTAAGGGATAATCGTAAGGGAATCTCTTACCTTGTTCCGTCACTGGCTTGATATAATGGATCGTAAACACAGCCGATCTTACCCAAACGCGGCGTCCCACGTGGTATGGAGTTGTAACTAAAATAGATGGGCTCCCCAGATGGACATGACTAGAAGCAACCAACCACTACAGCATTCTCAGAACTCATGTCCACCACCCCAACAATCCTAACATCTAGAAAACACACTGAACAAACCACATTGAACCATTTAAAGGGTACTTGAGTTTTCAAAAAAAAAGCATAATGGTTGTGCTTCGTTGTACAATCAAAACTGTGAAGGGGCAGTTATGTTTGGGCTTCCCTAATGTCTCTTTTAGTCATATTAGTCCCTGTTTCAGCTGCACAGCTAGATGCATTTCACTCAGAAGGGACTTTCTCCCTTCTGCCAGTACTGTACTGCATCCTTTCCCTTACTTCCCACTTGCTCACAGAACAGATGGGGGAACCACACTTACAGACACACAGGAGCTCCCTGTGATGTTCAGAGCAGTTATTTTTATCAGGCACACCATCTCAGCTTGCTCTGGCACGCCCTCACTTCCTCTCAGCCGTTTTTTGAGTCTCTGTTACCAGGAATGGATCTTGCCTGAAAACAGGCAGTGGGCTGCAGCTTGAGTGGAAGTGAGACCCCTAGTGGCCATGACTTTATGGCTTTGTTAAGGTGGTTGCAGGCATATTTTTTTAAATGAAGTGATTTAGAATCTTTCTAGTTACATAGTTCTCTATTAAATGAAATTCCCTTAAAGCGCAGTACTTTCATCATCGCAACTTGCTATCTGAGCATCACATGACCTCCTTGTGTGAAATTGTGACATCATACCTTCTAGGACCCCAGACATGGATGAAATCTAACATTGAAAGTGCAGATTAGTGGCGGAACTACAGGAAAGTGAATATAGAATTCATAAAAGAAGACGAGGGGTGCAATGATGGAAAATTGTGTTTTCTCTGGAGATTTTCTTTAGGATAACTATCTGAATTATGTTCTCAATTTAACCTTTCATTCCGATTTGTATTGTTGAAATGTTGATTTAAGAGAAAAGTCCCTCACGTCTTGTAATATATTCATTTCTTGTTCATTCAAACTTCATAGTAAGTACAAACTTTTTGCAGGACGTGTTTCGGCCCACCCACAGCCTTTTTTAACTGCATGCTGTTGAAATTTTGATCTGTTGTGTTTGGATGTTTTCCATTGGTAGTTGGCTATAACCTGTAATTTATGGTCTGTTACTAAAAGGGTGTTTTTTAAATTCTGCCTAAACTATGCATGAGCGGAAATGTTTGTAGTGTATCGGCCAAAAGTACGAGCTTCCAACTTTCCAGGTAAACTCACCCGTCTGCAACCAGCTTAACAGTGTGGCTGCAATACGCGTGCGAAAAGCCATGGCAAACTTTCTGACATCACATTCACTTCACATGGGCTTGTTTTCAGTGATCTCACTGTGAAAAGCTGGCACGTGTGGTAGAAGAATGTTAGCGTGTTCTTTGATCACCGCCTATGTGTGTTTTGAATGAAGAACATTTATGAAGAGAAACTCTATGAACGAACATTGGTTCCAGATTTTCTCGGAACGTCTCTCATGTGTTAAGCCGTATAATAGAATGTTTGCTTTAAACCTGATGAATTTCCACAGAAAACATTTTGTCAGATACGTTTTAAATGAACAGCTTCTCTGTGGGCAGTTGTCACCAAAGACTTTAACTGCTTGCGAATGGAAGGATGTCTGTAAACATGTTCATTACTTCAGAACAACTGTGTGTGCTTCTGCTCATAGAAGACAAGGGTTTCAAACTAATAAGCAGCTAATATACCTACTCACATGGGCCATTTTTATCTAGTGAAGGATCTGCAACGCTGCAATCTAAACAGTTGGGAATCTTCCTATGGTAACGGAAGGATTGTTTAATTGTGGAGAGGAGCACAGAGAGGTTTCTGTGTCTGTTTTATATCATTGTTTCATTCTCAATAACACATCTGCTTTATTGGAAGACTCTGGAGCCTTGACAGAATATTAAAGGGGTTGCCTGCTTTTTACTATTGATGACTTATCCTTAGGATAGGTTATCAATATTAGGTTGGTGGGGGTCCGACACCCAGCACCCCCGCCGATCAGCTGTTTTAAGAGAAAGCAGTGCTTGTAGGAGCACTGCCTTCTCTTCTCTATTTACCTGCTTGCCGAAGCAATTGCAGCGGCAAGCAGTGTAATTACAAGTATGGCGTCCACATTCACTTCTATTGGACGGCTCCATCCTATTCACTTGAGCAGACAGAGGCACCCCATAGAAGTTAATGGGGACGCCATACTTGTAATTACACATGCTCACCACTGTAATTGTTGCGGTAAGCAGGTAAACAGAGAACAGAAGGCAGCAATCATATGAGTGCTGGTTTCTCTTCAAACAGCTGTGCCGGGAGTTGGACCCCTGCCGATCTCATATTGATGACCTATACTGAGGATAGGCCATATGACTGATGATCGTGAGTGCCGCTGCCTTCACAAACAGCTGATCTGAGGACCCCCACTGATCAGATACTGATGACCTATCCAAAAGACACATAGCATCTCTTTTATACCATAATGTTTTGCCACCTAATGCACATGGTCATATTACAGGTCTACCTAATAAGTTGCCCATAGAGTTTGAAGTCAGTCCATACTGTACAATGATTTTACAGAGATTTTTCTCACAGATTCTATGAAAATCCTTACATGCTACAATGCAGCTGTACAGAGGCACCATATGGTGGCACACAAAGTAATGAATACAGACCCATGGGGATTTTGTGTGCTACTGTAAAAGGTTCTGTGCAAATGGCATTGCCATGTGCAAAAGTCCTATTGATCAATAACCATGGGACAAAACTTAGAGTACCATTTAAAGAAGACCTGTCATGTCCTCCTAGAACTCCAAAAGGTTGCATACATTTGCAGCCATATTTTCTATGACTTTTTAGCAGTGCTTTTAGTTTCAGCACCCAATAGAAGTAAATTGTTAGGCATGGAGGCCATTATAAGGCCACTAGCTGCCTTTGAAATGCATCAACATCCCACAGAGCCCTCTTTCTGTCTATCATATTGAATGTTGTGGTCAACAACTCTTTCTGATTCCGACGTTAGACCTGGATAATGGCTATGTAATACAGCTTGTAGCCACAAGTGATGGCATAATTCAGTTCCTGTACCATCACTATGACATAATGGGGAGAACTTATCATGAGGGGAATATTTGAAGTCAGTTTCGCTTGAGTCTGTGTATTTTATGCCACATTAATCAACCTTGTTTGATAAATATGTCTTATCCTTAAACCTAACACTTTCTAGAAAAGCTGCTCCAGTTTTCCTACTCCAACCTCCTACTGGAGTGATATTATGAAAAAGTCTCAATAATAAATCGGGAGCGAAACATCATTAACATAGCTAACAACACCCACATTCCAAAACTGGAGTGAGTGGTGTAAAACTGCAAAATGTTGCAATTTTTTTTTTTAAAGGGTAACTGTCATATATTTTTTTTTTTGTATTTGCTAGTTTATTAGAGCAAGGCATGTATACCTGAGTTAGTCTGTCAATGATTGTCAAAAGATCTGTAATTACCTAACAATAACAGCTTTTATTAATGTCCCCTGTCCCTTTCCACTGGTCCCTTAAAAGACCGTTACTAGGGCTTGTCTGTCCCTCAACTTAATGTAAACAGAAGACAGAGGGGCGGTCCTTCACACTGCATTAGGCTTCAGAGTGAGGAGGTGTGTCTCTCAGCAATCCAATCTGATTGGCTGGCAGGGAGCTGCTGGCTACAGCAAGTGTGTATGGGAAGTGAGGGAAAGCAGTTTTGGCCTCAGAGAACTGGCAGAGGAGCCATCTTGAGAAGGTCCTCATATTGTAAATGTTTAAACAGCCGTAACTAAGGGAAAAACTCAAGGAAAACAGTGGCATGTGAAGAAACTAAAGATTGCTTTATGCATAATGCTGAGGCAGCAGTAACATATGCTAAAATGTATTTTTTGATGAAAACATGACAGTTACTCTTTAAGTGAATACACACAGTCACATAAACCCTATTTTGCAACTTGCTGAAGCCAGAATTCTGGAGTGAAGGCATGATAAATCAGGGTCATTATGTCTGTTCGTGGAAGCAGCATATTTTCTGTGCTGTAATAGTAAAATTGTAATGGGGGGAGTGGAGTCAATATTCTTTCTCTATTAATTTTCCAAAATGCAAATCACTCTGATTACTGCTGATTTTTCGAACGTGGGACATTAAAGGTAGTCTGTCACCAGGAAATTCACTGTTAAACCAGACACAATGAGGGACACTTATCAACTTGTTTATGCCACTATTTTCACCATAATTTGCAACTTTTTTGAGCATCTAGCCACTTCTCTAAAGTTCCAAGAAAGGGGTGGGGCTTAGTGGGAAAGGCGGAGATATAAAGGGCTGCCACAATGCTAGCCGGAGATACTCCTAATTTATTAAGAGGAATTTAAAAAAAAGAAATCCGAAGCATAACAAAAATGGCTATACTTTAGATATTTGATTTAAGGGAATCTTTAGCTAAATTACTTGCTTAAAAAATGTGTGTCTCAAGAATCAAGACTTATGCACTCAATATGTAAATGTGTATTTTATTATTTTACTAACTGGCTTGATATCACTAAAGAGTTCCTTGCCTTATGTATGACTGCCTCTTTAAGGACACAATTTGCAGTGCAGCCAGATATACAAAGCATGATTTCCATGTGTTTGTTCTGTATTTAGAGATTGAGGAAGACGATCAATTACACAGGAAGACGTGACCAGATCACTTCCTTATTTTCATGAGCGCTGAACAAATGCTATTATTCAATCTCTCTCTGCCTTAGTGCGTTTGTATATACGCACAACCAGCAATATGTCTTTAACAGTAAGGACACTTAATGATTCTGACATAATACCCTGAGTAAATACTTGCTACGAGGTGGAAGTGTTATATGCCAAGTACCGGAAGAAACAGGAAATCTCAGGGGTAGTGTTCACTAACTCTTGGGTCAGGAAACAGACAGTGCAGGTGCATTATTTAAGAGCTTGTCAAAGATGATCTCCTGCAGCACACTGTTCCAGAGCTGTATGTGTGCTTGCTGTAAGTGTAATCATTTATTAAAGGCTTTCCCACAGCACAGTTTAACAGTGTTTAACACATTACATATACATTTATATCGATGTACATTATTAATAGGAATAGAATGGTTTCTGTGACATCATTTTATAAATACAGAACAGAAGGTATGCTTTCATCATTTATTTAGTTCCACACCATACAGAAACCTAAGAAGATAATAAAGTACAAACATAAAGACTAGGAGGATGGAGAGAAAATCAATGAGGTCAAGAGATCAGAGTTAAAAGGGTTCTATACATTTTGATTCATAGATTGGTTTAGTTTATATACTCTACATACAGCTCTTACCCATCAAGGCATGGACTCCTCAAGAGTTTTGAAGATGTCCTATGGTTCTGGCACCAAGAAATTAGCAGCAGATCCTTTCAGTCCTCTAAGTTGCGAGGTTGAGCCTCCATGGATCGTAGTTATTTTTACAGCACATCCCACAGATGTTTGTTTCAGATCTGGGGAATTTAGAGGCCAAGTCAACATCTTGAACTTTTTATCATGTTCCTTAAACCAATTCTGAACATTTTTTGCAGTGTGGTAGCGCATGTTATCTTGCTGAAAGAGGCCACTGTCATAAGGGAATATTGTTGCCATGAATTGGTTTTCAACAATATTTAGGTAGGTGATACATGCTAAACTAGCATTCACTTTAATACCAGGAACCTAAGGTTTCTCAGCCGAATATTGCAGAGAGCAGAATATTGCTTCCACCAGATCTTCTTTCCATACTGCAACCAGGTGCCATCCCTTCCTCAGATAAGTAACTCACTAGCTCATGGCCATCCAAATGATGTAAAATTAAATGTGATTCACGCCAGGCTAACTTCTGTTAATATTCTATTGTCCAGCACTGTTCATATGCCCATTGTAGGTGCTTTTAGTGGTGGACAGGGATCTGCACCGACTCTGACCAGTCTGTGATGACTAGAGATGAGCTAATCGAAGCTGACAAAGTGAAATTCGATCCGAATTTAAGGAGAAATTTGATTTGCAATGAATGCAAATTTGCTTGTGCATCGTGATAATATTTTTAAAATGGCGGATACACTTGTGAGGACTGAGGACATGGGGCAAGGAACTTTGGGAAGGCGGTATCAACCAGATTGACATGCCTGCATGCAGCCAATCAGCAGCCAGCCAGCCCTGTGTCACAGCCCTATAAATACAGCAGCCATTTTAGATTCTGCCATTTTCCAGCGTTCAGAGTGCAGGGACAGACGTGTGAAGGTGCTAGAGACAGCAAGTGGAAAAACGATTGTGGAAAAAAAGACAGAAAAAATAAATTATAAGTACAGGGAAAGGATAGGAATCATTTCACAGCATCTTAGTGCAGCGAGAGACATCAGAAGGCGCTAGAGACATTGATAGGGAAGTGATTTACAAGTGCAGGGAACGATTGGGGATCCAAATAGTCATTAGACAGCTCTGTCATTCCATCTTTTTGTTATTGGGCTGCAAGTGTTATGTTCAAAAGCCTTTAGTGGCTTATATCTTAGTATCTTATTCAGTACGACAAGAAAAATGTATACGCATTTCAATTATGCGGTTATTTCTGTTGAAAGCTTATAGGGGGGTATTTCAGTACAACAAGAAAAATATATACGCACTGCACTGTTACAGTTATTTCTGGTGAAAGCGTATTGAGGCATAGTTCAGAACAACAAGAAAAATATATTCTCAGTTCACTTCTGCAGTTATTTCTGGTGAAAGGGTATAAGGGCGTATTTCAATAAAAAAAAAAATATATATACACATTGCACTGTTGCAGTTATTTCTGTTTAAAGCGTATAGGGGCCTATTACAGTAAAAGAAGAAAAATATATACGCACTGCACTGTTGCAGTTATTTCTGGTGAAAGCGTATAGGGGCTTAGTTCAGTACAACAAGAAAAATATATACACATTTCACTCCTGCAGTTATTTCTGTTGAAAGAGAATAGGGGCATATTTCAGTGCAAGAAAAATATATAAGCACTGCACTGTTGCAGTTATTTCTGGTGAAAGCGTATATAGGGGGCGTATTTTATAAAAAAAAAAAAAAAAAAAATTATATATATATATATATATATATATACACTCACCTAAAGAATTATTAGGAACACCATACTAATAAGGTGTTGGACCCCCTTTTGCCTTCAGAACTGCCTTAATTCTATGTGGCATTGATTCAACAAGGTGCTGATAGCATTCTTTAGAAATGTTGGCCCATATTGATAGGATAGCATCTTGCAGTTGATGGAGATTTGAGGGATGCACATCCAGGGCACGAAGCTCCCGTTCCACCACATCCCAAAGATGCTCTATTGGGTTGAGATCTGGTGACTGTGGGGGCCATTTTAGTACAGTGAACTCATTGTCATGTTCAAGAAACCAATTTGAAATGATTCGAGCTTTGTGACATGGTGCATTATCCTGCTGGAAGTAGCCATCAGAGGATGGGTACATGGTGGTCATGAAGGGATGGACATGGTCAGAAACAATGCTCAGGTAGCCCGTGGCATTTAAACGATGGCCAATTGGCACTAAGGGGCCTAAAGTGTGCCCAGAAAACATCCACCACACCATTACACCACCACCACCAGCCTGCACAGTGGTAACAATGAATGATGGATACATGTTCTCATTCTGTTTACGCCAAATTCGGACTCTACCATTTGAATGTCTCAACAGAAATCGAGACTCATCAGACCAGGCAACATTTTTCCAGTCTTCAATAGTCCAATTTTGGTGAGCTCTTGCAAATTGTAGCCTCTTTTTCCTATTTGTAGTGGAGGTGAGTGGTACCCGGTAGGGTCTTCTGCTGTTGCAGCCCACCTTTCTTTCCCATTCTAACATTCAGCTTGGAGTTCAGGAGATTGTCTTGACCAGGACCACAACACTACATGCATTGAAGCAACTGCCATGTGATTGGTTGACTAGATAATCACATTAATAAGAAATAGAACAGGTGTTCCTAATAATTCTTTAGGTGTATATATATATATATATATATATATAGCAGTCATAATTACAAAAAACTAAATGGCTGCACACTGTTATATATATAAAAAATAGATCTAAGAAATTGGGGTCATTCTACAGGGAGTGCAGAATTATTAGGCAAGTTGTATTTTTGAGGATTAATTTTATTATTGAACAACAACCATGTTCTCAATGAACCCAAAAAACGAATTAATATCAAAGCTGAATATTTTTGGAAGTAGTTTTTAGTTTGTTTTTAGTTTTAGCTATTTTAGGGGGATATCTGTGTGTGCAGGTGACTATTACTGTGCATAATTATTAGGCAACTTAACAAAAAACAAATATATACCCATTTTAATTATTTATTTTTACCAGTGAAACCAATATAACATCTCAACATTCACAAATATACATTTCTGACATTCAAAAACAAAACAAAAACAAATCAGTGACCAATATAGCCACCTTTCTTTGCAAGGACACTCAAAAGCCTGCCATCCATGGATTCTGTCAGTGTTTTGATCTGTTCACCATCAACATTGCGTGCAGCAGCAACCACAGCCTCCCAGACACTGTTCAGAGAGGTGTACTGTTTTCCCTCCTTGTAAATCTCACATTTGATGATGGACCACAGGTTCTCAATGGGGTTCAGATCAGGTGAACAAGGAGGCCATGTCATTAGATTTTCTTCTTTTATACCCTTTCTTGCCAGCCACGCTGTGGAGAACTTGGACGCGTGTGATGGAGCATTGTCCTGCATGAAAATCATGTTTTTCTTGAAGGATGCAGACTTCTTCCTGTACCACTGCTTGAAGAAGGTGTCTTCCAGAAACTGGCAGTAGGACTGGGAGTTGAGCTTGACTCCATCCTCAACCCGAAAAGGCCCCACAAGCTCATCTTTGATGATACCAGCCCAAACCAGTACTCCACCTCCACCTTGCTGGCATCTGAGTCGGACTGGAGCTCTCTGCCCTTTACCAATCCAGCCACGGGCCCATCCACCTGGCCCATCAAGACTCACTCTCATTTCATCAGTCCATAAAACCTTAGAAAAATCAGTCTTGAGATATTTCTTGGCCCAGTCTTGACGTTTCAGCTTGTGTGTCTTGTTCAGTGGTGGTCGTCTTTCAGCCTTTCTTACCTTGGCCATGTCTCTGAGTATTGCACACCTTGTGCTTTTGGGCACTTCAGTGATGTTGCAGCTCTGAAATATGGCCAAACTGGTGGCAAGTGGCATCTTGGCAGCTGCACGCTTGACTTTTCTCAGTTCATGGGCAGTTATTTTGCGCCTTGGCTTTTCCACACGCTTCTTACGACCCTGTTGACTATTTTGAATGAAATGCTTGATTGTTCGATGATCACGCTTCAGAAGCTTTGCAATTTTAAGAGTGCTGCATCCCTCTGCAAGATATCTCACTATTTTTGATTTTTCTGAGCCTGTCAAGTCCTTCTTTTGACCCATTTTGCCAAAGGAAAGGAAGTTGCCTAGATGCACATCACCTAATATGCTTAATTGGTAGTAGGCTTTCGAGCCTATACAGCTTGGAGTAAGACAACATGCATAAAGAGGATGATGTGGTCAAAATACTAATTTGCCTAATAATTCTGCAGTCCCTGTAGATAAAAGTGGTACAATACCGACTATAAATGAGTATAAATGAATAATGGAAACTCTTAGCGCACATACGTGTCAGGCCCACCTACCAGGCGTCAAGGTGGCTTCCGCAGATGGGTCCCTACTAGAGTTGAGCGAACACCTGGATGTTCGGGTTCGAGAAGTTCGGCCGAACATCCCGGAAATGTTCGGGTTCGGGATCCGAACCCGATCCGAACTTCGTCCCGAACCCGAACCCCATTGAAGTCAATGGGGACCCGAACTTTTCGGCACTAAAACGGCTGTAAAACAGCCCAGGAAAGGGCTAGAGGGCTGCAAAAGGCAGCAACATGTAGGTAAATCCCCTGCAAACAAATGTGGATAGGGAAATTAATTAAAATAAAAATTAAATAAATAAAAATTAACCAAAATCAATTGGAGAGAGGTTCCATAGCAGAGAATCTGGCTTCCCGTCACCCACCACTGGAACAGTCCATTCTCAGATATTTAGGCCCCGGCACCCAGGCAGAGGAGAGAGGTCCCGTAACAGAGAATCTGTCTTCATGTCAGCAGAGAATTAGTCTGCATGTCATAGCAGAGAATGAGGCTTCACGTCAGCCACCACTGCAACAGTCCATTGGCATATATTTAGGCCTAGCACACAGGCAGAGCAGAGAGGTCCCGTAACAGACGATCTGGCTTCATGTCAGCAGAGAATCAGTCTGCATGTCATAGCAGAGAATCAGGCTTCACGTCAGCCACCACTGCAACAGTCCATTGTCATAAATTTAGGCCCAGCACCCAGGCAGAGGAGAGAGGTCCCGTAACAGACAATCTGGCTTCATGTCAGCAGAGAATTAGTCTGCATGTCATAGCAGAGAATCAGGCTTCATGTCAGCCACCACTGCAACAGTCCATTGGCATATATTTAGGCCTAGCACACAGGCAGAGGAGAGGTTCATTCAACTTTGGGTAGCATCGCAATATAATGGTAAAATGAAAATAAAAATAGGATTGAATGAGGAAGTGCCCTGGAGTCCAATAATATATGGTTATGGGGAGGTAGTTAATGTCTAATCTGGACAAGGGACGGACAGGTCCTGTGGGATCCATGCCTGGTTCATTTTTATGAACGTCAGCTTGTCCACATTGGCTGTAGACAGGCGGCTGCGTTTGTCTGTAATGACGCCCCCTGCCGTGCTGAATACACGTTCAGACAAAACGCTGGCTGCCGGGCAGGCCAGCACCTCCAAGGCATAAAAGGCTAGCTCTGGCCACGTGGACAATTTAGAGACCCAGAAGTTGAATGGGGCCGAACCATCAGTCAGTACGTGGAGGGGTGTGCACACGTACTGTTCCACCATGTTAGTGAAATGTTGCCTCCTGCTAACACGTTGCGTATCAGGTGGTGGTGCAGTTAGCTGTGGCGTGTTGACAAAAGTTTTCCACATCTCTGCCATGCTAACCCTGCCCTCAGAGGAGCTGGCCGTGACACAGCTGCCTTGGCGACCTCTTGCTCCTCCTCTGCCTTGGCCTTGGGCTTCCACTTGTTCCCCTGTGACATTTGGGAATGCTCTCAGTAGCGCGTCTACCAACGTGCGCTTGTACTCGCGCATCTTCCTATCACGCTCCAGTGCAGGAAGTAAGGTGGGCACATTGTCTTTGTAGCGTGGATCCAGCAGGGTGGCAACCCAGTAGTCCGCACAGGTTAAAATGTGGGCAACTCTGCTGTCGTTGCGCAGGCACTGCAGCATGTAGTCGCTCATGTGTGCCAGGCTGCCCAGGGGTAAGGACAAGCTGTCCTCTGTGGGAGGCGTATCGTCATCGTCCTGCCTTTCCCCCCAGCCACGCACCAGTGATGGACCCGAGCTGCGTTGGGTGCCACCCCGCTGTGACCATGCTTCATCCTCATCCTCCTCCACCTCCTCCTCATCCTCGTCCTCCTCGTCCTCCAGTAGTGGGCCCTGGCTGGCCACATTTGTACCTGGCCTCTGCTGTTGCAAAAAACCTCCCTCTGAGTCACTTCGAAGAGACTGGCCTGAAAGTGCTAAAAATGACCCCTCTTCCTCATCCTCCTCCTCCTCCTCCTGGGCCACCTCCTGTTCCATCATCGCCCTAAGTGTTTTCTCAAGGAGACATAGAAGTGGTATTGTAACGCTGATAACGGTGTCATCGCCACTGGCCATGTTGGTGGAGTACTCGAAACAGCGCAACAGGGCACACAGGTCTCGCATGGAGGCCCAGTCATTGGTGGTGAAGTGGTGCTGTTCTGTAGTGCGACTGACCCGTGCGTGCTGCAGCTGAAACTCCACTATGGCCTGCTGCTGCTCGCACAGTCTGTCCAGCATGTGCAAGGTGGAGTTCCACCTGGTGGGCACGTCGCATATGAGGCGGTGAGCGGGAAGGCCGAAGTTACGCTGTAGCGCAGACAGGCGAGCAGCGGCAGGATGTGAACGCCGGAAGCGCGAACAGACGGCCCGCACTTTATGCAGCAGCTCTGACATGTCGGGGTAGTTGTGAATGAACTTCTGCACCACCAAATTCAGCACATGCGCCAAGCAAGGGATGTGCGTCAAATTGGCTAGTCCCAGAGCTGCAACGAGATTTCGCCCATTATCACACACCACCAGGCCGGGCTTGAGGCTCACCGGCAGCAACCACTCGTCGGTCTGTTGTTCAATACCCCGCCACAACTCCTGTGCGGTGTGGGGCCTGTCCCCCAAACATATGAGTTTCAGAATGGCCTGCTGACGTTTACCCCGGGCTGTGCTGAAGTTGGTGGTGAAGGTGTGTGGCTGACTGGATGAGCAGGTGGAAGAAGAGGAGGAGGAAGCCGAGAAGGAGGAGGTGGCAACAGGAGGCAAAGAATGTTGCCCTGCGATCCTTGGCGGCGGCAGGACGTGCGCCAAACAGCTCTCCGCCTGGGGCCCAGCTGCCACTACATTTACCCAGTGTGCAGTTAGGGAGATATAGCGTCCCTGGCCGTGCTTACTGGTCCACGTATCTGTGGTTAGGTGGACCTTGCTACAGATGGCGTTGCGCAGTGCACACTTGATTTTATCGGATACTTGGTTGTGCAGGGAAGGCACGGCTCTCTTGGAGAAGTAGTGCCGGCTGGGAACAACATACTGTGGGACAGCAAGCGACATGAGCTGTTTGAAGCTGTCTGTGTCCACCAGCCTAAATGACAGCATTTCATAGGCCAGTAGTTTAGAAATGCTGGCATTCAGGGCCAGGGATCGAGGGTGGCTAGGTGGGAATTTACGCTTTCTATCAAATGTTTGTGAGATGGAGAGCTGAACGCTGGCGTGTGACATGGTTGAGACGCTTGGTGACGGAGGTGGTGGTGGTGGTGTTGGTGGTACATCCCCTGTTTGCTGGGCGGCAGGTGCCAACGTTCCTCCAGAGGCGGAGGAAGAGGCCGAGGCGGCAGCAGCAGAATAGGCCGAGGCGGCAGCAGCAGAAGAGGTAGCAGGGGGAGCCTGAGTGACTTCCTTGGTTTTAAGGTGTTTACTCCACTGCAGTTCATGCTTTGCATGCAGGTGCCTGGTCATGCAGGTTGTGCTCAGGTTCAGAACGTTAATGCCTCGCTTCAGGCTCTGATGGCACAGCGTGCAAACCACTCGGGTCTTGTCGTCAGCACATTGTTTGAAGAAGTGCCATGCCAGGGAACTCCTTGAAGCTGCCTTTGGGGTGCTCGGTCCCAGATGGCGGCGGTCAGTAGCAGGCGGAGTCTCTTGGCGGCGGGTGTTCTGCTTTTGCCCACTGCTCCCTCTTTTGCTACGCTGTTGGCTCGGTCTCACCACTGCCTCTTCCTCCGAACTGTGAAAGTCAGTGGCACGACCTTCATTCCATGTGGGGTCTAGGACCTCATCGTCCCCTGCATCGTCTTCCACCCAGTCTTGATCCCTGACCTCCTGTTCAGTCTGCACACTGCAGAAAGACGCAGCAGTTGGCACCTGTGTTTCGTCATCATCAGAGACATGCTGAGGTGGTATTCCCATGTCCTCATCATCAGGAAACATAAGTGGTTGTGCGTCAGTGCATTCTATGTCTTTCACCGCTGGGGAAGGGCTAGGTGGATGCCCTTGGGAAACCCTGCCAGCGGAGTCTTCAAACAGCATAAGAGACTGCTGCATAACTTGAGGCTGAGACAGTTTCCCTGGTATGCATGGGGGTGATGTGACAGACTGATGGGGTTGGTTTTCAGGCGCCATCTGTGCGCTTTCTGCAGAAGACTGGGTGGGAGATAATGTGAACGTGCTGGATCCACTGTCGGCCACCCAATTGACTAATGCCTGTACCTGCTCAGGCCTTACCATCCTTAGAACGGCATTGGGCCCCACCATATATCGCTGTAAATTCTGGCGGCTACTGGGACCTGAGGTAGTTGGTACACTAGGACGTGTGGATGTGGCAGAACGGCCACGTCCTCTCCCAGCACCAGAGGGTCCACTAACACCACCACGACCATGTCCACGTCCGCGTCCCTTACTAGATGTTTTTCTCATTGTTATGGTTCACCACAACAACAAATATATTATTTGGCCCAATGTATTGTATTCAAATTCAGCGGGATATAAATTTGAGGCCTAGTATTTAGGCGCTGGGTGACCGGTATGGATTTAGTGACAGAATTAGACTTGGAAATGCACAGAAGCGTGTGTGTGAAGTTATTCTGAATGACCCTATGTGCACCTTCAATATTATATACCCTTTTAGGGATAGATTTCAAATAGCTCTGATATAGCAGAAACCACTAAATTATGAAATTGCTAAATTGGGAATTGTACTTCAACCCAGAACAAAAAATGTGCTTTGACGGACACTAAATATCTTGCCCAGCAACAACAGTACAGCGGTGGGTAACGAGAGATTTAGAGGGATTTAAATTTGAGGCCTAGTATTTAGGCGCTGGGTGACAGGTATGGGTTTAGTGACAGAATTAGACTTGGAAATACACAGTAGCGGGTGTGTGTGAAGTTATTCTGAATGACCGAATGTGCACCTTCAATATTATATACCCTTTTTGGGATAGATTTCAAATAGCTCTGATATAGCAGGAACCACTAAATTATGAAATTGCTAAATTGGGAATTGTACTTCAACCCAGAACAAAAAATGTGCTTTGACGGACACTAAATATCTTGCCCAGCAACAACAGTACAGTGGTGGGTAACGAGAGATTTAGAGGGATTTAAATTTGAGGCCTAGTATTTAGGCGCTGGGTCACCGGTATGGATTTAGTGACAGAATTAGACTTGGAAATGCACAGAAGCGTGTGTGTGAAGTTATTCTGAATGACCCTATGTGCACCTTCAATATTATATACCCTTTTAGGGATAGATTTCAAATAGCTCTGATATAGCAGAAACCACTAAATTATGAAATTGCTAAATTGGGAATTGTACTTCAACCCAGAACAAAAAATGTGCTTTGACGGACACTAAATATCTTGCCCAGCAACAACAGTACAGCGGTGGGTAACGAGAGATTTAGAGGGATTTAAATTTGAGGCCTAGTATTTAGGCGCTGGATCACCGGTATGGATTTAGTGACAGAATTAGACTTGGAAATGCACAGAAGCGTGTGTGAAGTTATTCTGAATGACCCTATGTGCACCTTCAATATTATATACCCTTTTAGGGATAGATTTCAAATAGCTCTGATATAGCAGAAACCACTAAATTATGAAATTGCTAAATTGGGAATTGTACTTCAACCCAGAACAAAAAATGTGCTTTGACGGACACTAAATATCTTGCCCAGCAACAACAGTACAGTGGTGGGTAACGAGAGATTTAGAGGGATTTAAATTTGAGGCCTAGTATTTAGGCGCTGGGTCACCGGTATGGATTTAGTGACAGAATTAGACTTGGAAATGCACAGAAGCGTGTGTGTGAAGTTATTCTGAATGACCCTATGTGCACCTTCAATATTATATACCCTTTTAGGGATAGATTTCAAATAGCTCTGATATAGCAGAAACCACTAAATTATGAAATTGCTAAATTGGGAATTGTACTTCAACCCAGAACAAAAAATGTGCTTTGACGGACACTAAATATCTTGCCCAGCAACAACAGTACAGCGGTGGGTAACGAGAGATTTAGAGGGATTTAAATTTGAGGCCTAGTATTTAGGCGCTGGGTCACCGGTATGGATTTAGTGACAGAATTAGACTTGGAAATGCACAGAAGCGTGTGTGTGAAGTTATTCTGAATGACCCTATGTGCACCTTCAATATTATATACCCTTTTAGGGATAGATTTCAAATAGCTCTGATATAGCAGAAACCACTAAATTATGAAATTGCTAAATTGGGAATTGTACTTCAACCCAGAACAAAAAATGTGCTTTGACGGACACTAAATATCTTGCCCAGCAACAACAGTACAGCGGTGGGTAACGAGAGATTTAGAGGGATTTAAATTTGAGGCCTAGTATTTAGGCGCTGGGTCACCGGTATGGATTTAGTGACAGAATTAGACTTGGAAATGCACAGAAGCGTGTGTGTGAAGTTATTCTGAATGACCCTATGTGCACCTTCAATATTATATACCCTTTTAGGGATAGATTTCAAATAGCTCTGATATAGCAGAAACCACTAAATTATGAAATTGCTAAATTGGGAATTGTACTTCAACCCAGAACAAAAAATGTGCTTTGACGGACACTAAATATCTTGCCCAGCAACAACAGTACAGCGGTGGGTAACGAGAGATTTAGAGGGATTTAATTTTGAGGCCTAGTATTTAGGCGCTGGGTGACAGGTATGGGTTTAGTGACAGAATTAGACTTGGAAATACACAGTAGCGGGTGTGTGTGAAGTTATTCTGAATGACCCAATGTGCACCTTCAATATTATATACCCTTTTTGGGATAGATTTCAAATAGCTCTGATATAGCAGGAACCACTAAATTATGAAATTGCTAAATTGGGAATTGTATTTCAACCCAGAACAAGAAATGTGCTTGAACGGACACTAAATAACTCGCCCAGCTACAGCACTAGGGACAGATTTAGCTGGATATAAATTTGAGGCCTAGTATTTAGGCGCTGGGTGACCGGTATGGATTTAGTGACAGAATTAGACTGGGATATGGCCAAAAAATGAACAGACTATTGCTGGTTAAATGCACTTGGTGTGACAGCTTCACCCTGATGTAGGCTTTAGCCAAAAAACAACCACACCATTGAGGGTTAAATGCACTTGGTGACAGGCGCAGCTTGCCCCTGATTTTGTATATGGCCAAAAAATGAACAGACTATTGCTGGTTAAATGCACTTGGTGTGACAGCTTCACCCTGATGTAGGCTTTAGCCAAAAAACAACCACACCATTGAGGGTTAAATGCACTTGGTGACAGGCGCAGCTTGCCCCTGATTTTGTATATGGCCAAAAAATGAACAGACTATTGCTGGTTAAATGCACTTGGTGTGACAGCTTCACCCTGATGTAGGCTTTAGCCAAAAAACAACCACACCATTGAGGGTTAAATGCACTTGGTGACAGGCGCAGCTTGCCCCTGATTTTGTATATGGCCAAAAATGAACAGACTATTGCTGGTTAAATGCACTTGGTGTGACAGCTTCACCCTGATGTAGGCTTTAGCCAAAAAACAACCACACCATTGAGGGTTAAATGCACTTGGTCGCAGCTTGTGCTGGCGCACCACAAGACACAAAATGGCCGCCGATCACCCCAGAAAAATGAGACTGACAAACGGTCTGTGCAGCCTAAAAACAGTGAGCAATTGAGGATCAGCAGCTCAATGATCCACAGCTGCAGATCGATCAGTTAATCAAGTCCTTTGGAGGAGTTAATCTGCCTAATCTCGCCCTACTGTCGCAGCCGCAACCTCTCCCTACGCTAATCAGAGCAGAGTGACGGGCGGCGCTATGTGACTCCAGCTTAAATAGAGGCTGGGTCACATGGTGCTCTGGCCAATCACAGCCATGCCAATAGTAGGCATGGCTGTGATGGCCTCTTGGGGCAAGTAGTATGACGCTTGTTGATTGGCTGCTTTGCAGCCTTTCAAAAAGCGCCAAGAAAGCGTCACAAAAGCGCGAAGAAAGCGACGAACACCGAACCCGAACCCGGACTTTTACGAAAATGTCCGGGTTCGGGTCCGTGTCACGGACACCCCAAAATTCGGTACGAACCCGAACTATACAGTTCGAGTTCGCTCATCCCTAGTCCCTACCACTAAAGATACTGCCTCCCTTTGGACTTACTTAAGCCTACACAATTCAGGGCAGTGTAGGAACCAGCTACAAACGTACTGGACTCAGAAGTCCCAGATAGATGGGCGTGTCCAGTCTAAAAGGGGTGCCCGACACATATGTGCGCTAAGAGCTTCCATTATTCATTTATACTCATTTATAGTCGGTATTGTACCACTTTTATCTAGAATGACCCCCATTTCTTAGCTCTATTGTTTGTATATATAACGGTGTGCAGACATTTTGTTTTTTGTAATTATGTTTGCTTCATGGATATGCACCTGTGATTCTGAAGGTTTTATTCTAAATTTTCTTGCAATATATTGGGGGTGGCCACCCTTTTAGACTGGACACGCCCATCTACCTGGGACTTCTGAGCAGAGTACGTTTGTAGCTGGTTCCTACACTGCCATCAATATTGTAGGCTTAAGTAAGTCCAAAATGAGGCAGTATCTTTAGTGATAGGGACCCACCTGCGGAAGCCACCTTGACACCTGGTAGGTGGGCCCGACTTGTATGTGCGCTAAGAGCTTCCATTATTCATTTATACTCATTTATAGTCGGTATTGTACCACTTTTATCTAGAATGACCCCCATTTCTTAGCTCTATTGTTTGTATATATATATATAAAACGGTGTGCAGCCATTTTGTTTTTTGTAATTATGTTTGCTTCATGGATATTCACCTGTGATTCTGAAGGTTTTAGTCTAAATTTTCTTGCTATAAATATATATATATATATATATGTATGTACGCACTGCACTGTTGCAGTTATTTCTGGTGAAAGCTTATAGGGGCGTAGTTCAGTACTACAAGAAAAATATAAACGCACTTCACTCTTTAATTGTTTTCTGGTCAAAGTGTATAGTGGCCTATTTCAGTCCAACAAGAAAAATATATTCTGAGGTCAGTTCAGCAGTTATTTCTGGTGAAAGCATATAGGGGCGCAGTTCAGTACAACACGAAAAATATATTCTCGGTTCACTTCTGCAGTTGTTTATGTTGAAAGCGTATAGGGGCGTATTTCAGTACAACAAGAAAAATATAGATGCATTGCACTGTTGCAAATATTTCTGGTGAAAGCGTATAGGGGCGTATTTCAGTAAAAAAAATAGATAAATATATACGCACTGCACTGTTGCAGTTATTTCTGGTGAAAGCATATAGGGGTGTATTTCTGAACTACAAAAAATATATATACACTCTTTACTCTTTGATTGTTTTCTGGTCAAAGCGTATAGTGGCCTTTTTCAGTCCCTATATTGCCTATAAGGGACACCAAGGGACAGACAGAGAGGGGTGTTTTTGTTCATGAGTGAAGATCAAGGGATGACATAGGGGAAGAGACCCAGTATCTGTCTCCTTCTATTATTGTATCCCTTTGTTTCCGCACTTACCCTCTGAGTAAGCCAGTGAGCACACCTTGTGGCTGCTTGTACTCTCCACCATATCACTCTGGTTGGCAGTAGATGACTATCTTTTGAGGTAGTTTTGTGTGATAAATTATTGGGCCTATCATTTTAACATACGATGAATTAAAGATTGTTTTAAGGTTTTCCCATTATTCAATTATTGTTTATTTCTGTTGAAAGCTTATAGGGGTGTATTTCAGTACAACAAGAAAAATATATACGCACTGCACTGTTGCAGTTATTTCTGTTTAAAGCGTATAGGGACATAGTTCAGTACAACAATAAAAATATATTCTCAGTTCATTTCTGTAGTTATTTCTGTTGAAAGCGTTTAGGGGCGTGGTTCAGTACAACAAGAAAAATATATTCTCAGTTCATTTCTGCACTTATTTCTGTTGAAAGCGTATAGGGGCGTATTTCAGTACAACAAGAAAAATATATACCCACTCTACTGTTGCAGTTATTTCTGGTGAAAGCAAATAGGGGCATATTTCAGTAAAAAATGAAAAATATATACGCACTGCACTGTTATTTCTGTTTAATGCGTTTAGGGGCATATAACAGTAAAAAAATATAAATTATATACATATATATACATATATATATATATATATATATATATATACGCACTGCAGTGTTGCAGTTATTTCTGGTGAAAGCGTATAGGGAAATATTTTTGAACTACAAGAAAAATATATATGCACTTCACTCTTTGTTTTTTTGGTCAAAGCGTATAGTGGCCTATTTCAGTCCAATCCCTCAACATAGGCTGATATGCGATGTTTCCACCCGTTGGAATTCCACCCTCCATATGTTGGACCGACTGTATGAACAGAGAAAGGCCATCAACGATTTCTTGATGATGCAAGCACATAGGAGTACACTACTGTGTAACTTCGATGTCAGCCATTGGCAGCTCATGTGTGACACCTGCCATTTGCTCAGGCCCTTTGAGGAGGCCACGTTATTTGTCAGTGACCAAGACTACAGAATGAACAACGTCATTCCACTGCTTCATGTCCTGGAACAGATTCTGGTAACTATGGCTGGTCAGGGGACAGGTGACGTGGCGCCTCGATCTCACGGCTACATGAACCCTGTGGGGGTTGAACTGGAAGAGGAGGAGTAGGAGAACATTGAAACACAGGCAATGTGTAGCCAAATTGGTGTTTTTGTTTCTAACCAGCTGACAGGAGCAGGAGAAGCCAGAGGAGCTACAGGGCAATGAGGAAGACGAGACAGAGGACCCGGACACACCATGGCAGTATGCAGTGGAGTTGGAGGCAGGGAGTCCTTCCGAGTCACTAGCACAAATGGCATGATGCATGCTCACTAGCTTGCGTAGCGACAGCCGAATTGTCACCATTCGGCAGAGAGATTACTTCTGGCTCTCCACCTTGTTGGACCCTCGCTACTGGTCCAGAATGGGGGCCTTTTTTACAGCCAACAGGGGAGGGAGGACAAACTGAACTACTATAGAGATCCTATGTAGTCAGTAGGCCGCTACCTATCTGCGCCATCATCGATCCTCTCGCAGGTATGACTGGGGGGGCCCTCTGCAATCACATTCTAATGCCATGGTGGCTGGGGAGGGGTGGGGTAGCAGGACCAGTACCAGCTCCATCAGCACCATCCTGAGTCTACTGTTGCTGATGAGTAGCTTTATTCACCCGCATAGTGAAGAAACTACTCACCAGCAGCAGGTAGACCTGGAGCAGGACCTGGACCAGCAGATGGTGGCATACTTGGACAGTACCCTGCCTCCAAACATTTAAGATCCGCTGGACTACTGGGTAGCCAAACTGGATTTGTGGCCGCAACTAGCAGTTTGCCCTGGAAAAGCTGTCCAGTAGTGTGGCATCAGAGCGGGTTTTTAGTGCGGCGGGGGGCACAGTTACCCCAAGGAGAACTCGCCTGTCCACCCAAAATGTAGAGAGACTGACCTTTGTCAAGATGAATCAGGCCTGGATCAGCCAGGATTTCCAACCACCAATTCCTGATGCATCAGACTAGGGGCAGACACAGGCAGCAAAAGGCCCCTGTGCACACATACAAATATAAACATAAATGTGCAGATAAAAAACATCTTGTGAATATGTTTACAATATGTACATACAGTATATTTTTTTCATACTAGGTCACGCCTCTAAAAGCATAACTATACACACCCAGTCCCCTTAATGCCCCAACATAGTAATTATTCCCTCTTTGTGCCAGTACATAGTAGTTATGTCCAGATATGTGCCCCCTCACAGGAAGTAAAAAAAAATATACTCACCTAGTTCCTCATGATCACAGTTCAGCCACTGGCACTCCACAGCAGTAGCAGGATATAGTGTCACACATTGCTCTGCTGGTCTGTGTAGGAGGAGGAGCACAGCAGATTCCCAGATGCACCGCTCCTACTATACCAGCAGTGTGACACTACATCCTGCTACTGCTGTGGAGCTAGATCCATATTTAGATTTGATGCCACCCTAGGCACTTTAGTGCCAGCTTTCTCCCCCCAATGAAGTCCATAGCTGATGGCAAAATGCTCCCTAGGCCATCAGCTATCCCTTAGGACTCCCTCATACACTTGGACAATTAAAGGACTGACCTGTCACATGTGCGCTTGGCATCTGAAGGCATCTTTGTTGGTCCTATGTTCTTATCTGCCCGCATTGCAAAGAAAAAATATTTTATATGAACATGGGCCCAACACAGACCGGCACTGATGGGTGGCTTTAGCGCTGCCCTAGCCATTTTACAGGCTAAGGCAGCGCTAAAGCATGTCCATTAGTGCCAGTGACATCACCAGGGTCACTGCCAGGTGGAAGCCACCTCTAAATAGTATCCCCAGTCGTAATAAGGCGCCCTACAATGCCCTCAGTACTAATAAGGCCTCCCTATAGGGCACCTCTTATAATCCATAAGACACTTCTATAGAGCCCTCAGTAGTAGTAATGCCCTCCACCACTGCCCACAGTATTTATAATGTTCACTGCAGTGCCCCTTGTAATTATAATACCTCCTGCCGTACCACCAGAGTTATAATCATCTCTGTAGTGCCCCCATAAAGTATAATCCCGTCCTCTCCCTCCAGTCTTCTATACCATGCAGTCCCATGTAAGTAACACCAGTCATCTCCCACCAGTCTTCTATATGATAGTCCCATGTAAAAAATCCTATCTTCCTTACAGTCTTCTATACCATGCAGTCCCATGTAAATAACTTTACTCCTCTCCCTTCAGTCTTCTATACCATGCAGTTCCATGTAAATAACACCAGTCCTCTCCCTCCAGTCCCATGTAAATAAATTATCTTCCTTACAGTTCTCTATAATATACAGTCCCATGTAAATAACTTAAATCCCCTCCTTCACCCCCCTTACAACACATAGTCCCATGTAATAACACCAGTCATCTCCCTCCAATCTTCTATAACATACACTCCTATGTAACTGACACCCCTCCCCTCCCTTCAACCCCTCTAACATACAGTCCCAGTTAAATAACATATTTCACTCCCACTAAGCAGGGAGGAAATATAATGGGGAGAACCACATCTCCCAGCATTTCTCTGACACTTACATTCATTTCATGGCATCACAGGTCTCCACTGCTGAGTGCTACCTCTTTCTGCACTGGCCACATGAAGGTGACCTCATCACAGGTCCTACCTCCACTTCCACTGCTGTTAAGATCACATGACTATGCAGTGGCGGATCCAGAGCCTGGTCTCGGGAGGTTCACTTTCAGATTATTTTCTGTCCGCCGCCACAAAACAATGGGGCTTATAGAACAGACTACACAGTGTAGCGGTATACTGTATATTGTGTGGCACAGTGTAGGCTATATGTGTATAACATAAACATATTTCACATGAAAACTTATAATTACTTGGCTTGGCCCTTGGGGATCTCGGACACCACTTTGGCCGGGGGCTCGGCGGAGCTGATGTTGTGTTTTATCCTATTGAGAAAGATTTCATAATAAGGATTTGGAGAAAGGGCAGAGGGATAGCAGAGCAGGGAGAGGCTGGTGCTTCTACTAGGGGGTCATACCATGGGGGAGTAATAAAGCCCACCATAATGTCCCCCCCAGTAGAAATAGTTCTCCTTATAATGTGACATTGCAAAACATACCCCCTTGTAATGCCCCCAGTTGAGCTAATGTCCCCATAGTGCCCCCATAATGTACCAGTATAAAATGCTCCAGTAGATGCCCTCAGTGTCCCCCATAATTTGCAAGTATAAAATACCCCTTCTTAGTGCCCCCCGTAGATGACCCCATAGTACTCCTCTCCCCCCTTCCCCATACTACCCACCATAATGTGTCCCAGTATAAAATTGTACTGTACAGAGCGCCCATATAAAATACCCCTTCTTTGTGGCCTCAGTAGATGCCCCTATAGTGCCCCCAATCATGTGCCAGTATTAATAACAGCCCCCATGTGCCAGTATTAATAACAGCCCCCCCATGTGCCAGTATTAATAACAGCCCCCCCATGTGCCAGTATTAATAACAGCCCCCATGTGCCAGTATTAATAACAGCCCCCCATGTGCCAGTAATAACAGCCCCCCCCAGTGCCAGTAATAACAGCCCCCCCCCCTGTGCCAGCCATAACAGCCCCCTCCCTGTGCCAGTAAAAGTATTGTATATATAAAAAAAAAAAACAACACATACTTACCTCCATGTCAGCGATGCGATGCAGGCCTCTTCCGGCCTGTGTCCCGCGCTGTATGGCCTGCGTCGGTCTCTGATAGGCTGCTGGCCTAGTGCCTGCAGCCTATCAGAGGAAGGGAAAGGGACACGCCTCTCCCTCCCCTGCCGCAGCATGGACATCTGTATCGCTGTCTTGAGGACGGCGATTCAGATGACTGGAGATGAGCGCTCATCTCTCTGTGCCCCGCCGCCGCCAGCTCGGGGGGGGCAATTGCCCCGTTGCCCCCCCCTGGAACCGCCACTGTGACTATGATGTCATCGAAGGTCCTACAGCTATGAAGTGTAGACACAAACTGGTAGCAGATTCGCAGTAAGTGCGAATCAGACCCCCCCCCATCCCCCCAAAACTCTGCCCCCGACCTCCACACCAAGGTGCCCAGGTTACCCTGTTGGCAGAGGTAGGGAATAATAACGTGTCTGTTGGCACAGGGATGGGCCCCCTCCCTAGCTGGGCCCCTGTGCAGCTGAACCAGCTGCACAGGCGGTATGTCCGCCACTGCATCAGACTAGATCACCCATGGTGCCACACCAACATTTTGATAAAAGAGACCCGCTCTTATGCCTCCCTGCCTCAGCTACTACTCTGATGCTGCAACCCGCCTGATGCCACACATCTGATGCCAAGTGCTCCGTATTTCACCCACCTTCGTCAGCTGGTACTGGTATTGCCACCCACCACCCCACTCTGTTACTGGGTCACTTTGTGGTCTCCTGATGCAGCTGCTGCTGTCATCTCCAAACTATGTCATCTTGCCATTCTGTGGTCTCCTGATGCTGCTGCTGCTACCGCCATCTCCACACTATGCCCCCTTGCCACTCTGTGGTCTCCTCATGCTGCCGCCACCTCCACACTATGTCACCTTTCCACTCTGTGGCCTCCTGATGCTGCTGCCACCTCCAAACTATGTCACCTTGCCACTCTGTGGTCTCCTCATGCTGCTGCCATCTCCGCACTATGTCACCTTGTCACTCTGTGGTATCCTCCTGATGCTGCTACTGCTACTGCCATATCCACACTATGTCACCTTGCCACTCTGTGGTCTCATCGTGCTGCTGCTGCTACTGCTATCTCCACACTATGTCACCTTGCCACTCTGTGGTATCCTCCTGATGCTGCTACTGCCATATCCACACTATGTCACCTTGCCACTCTGTGGTCTCATCATGCTGCTGCTACTGCCATCTCCACACTATGTCACCTTGCCACTCTGTGGTCTACTGATGCTGCTGCTGCTACTGCTATCTCCACACTTTGTCACCTTGCCACTCTGTGGTCTTCTCATGCTGCTGCCATATCCACACTATGTCACCTTGCCACTCTGTGGCATCCTGCTACTGGAATCTCAACATTATGTCACCTTGATACTCTGTGGTCTCCTGATGATGCTGCTGCTGCTGCTACTGCTATATCCACACTATGTCACCTTGTCACTGTGTGGTCTCCTCATGCTGCTGCCAACTCCACACTATGTCACCTTGCCACTCTGTGGCCTTCTGATGCTGCTGCCACCTCCAAACTATGTCACCTTGCTGCTATGTGGTCTCCTCATGCTGCTGCCAACTCCACACTATGTTACCTGGCCACTCTGTGTTATCCTCTTGATGCTGCTGCTGCTGCTGCTACTGCCATCTACACCTTGTCATCTTGCTACTATGTAGTCTCCTGAAGCTGCTACTGGTGCTACTGCCAGCTCCACACTATGTCACCTTTACACTCTGTGGTATCATTCTGATGCTGCCAACTCCACACTATGTCACCTTGCCACTCTGTGGTATACTCCTGATGCTGCTGCTACTGCCATCTCCACACTATGTCACCTTGTCACTCTGTAGTCTCCTCATGCTGCTGCTATCTCCACATTATGTCACCTTGCCACTCTGTGGCCTCCTCATGCTGCTGCCAACTCCACGCTATGTCACCTTGCTACTCTGTGGTATCCTACTGATGCTGCTGCCATATACACATTATGTCATATTGCTACTATGTGGTCTCCTGATGCTGCTGCTGCTGCTACTGCCATCTTTACACTATGTCACCTTGACACTCTGTGGTCTCTGGGTGCTGCTGCTCCTGCTACTGCCATCTCCACACTATGTCACTTTACCTCTCTGTGGCCTCCTGATGCTGCTGCTACCTCCAAAATATGTCAACTTGCCACTCTTTTGTTTCCTCGTGCTTCTGTCAACTCCTTCACACTATCACCTTGCCACTCTGTGGTATCCTCCTGATGCTGCTACTGCTACTGCCCTCTACACATTATGTCATCTTGCTACTATGTGGTCTCCTGATGCTTCTGCTGCTGCTACTGCCATCTACACACTAAGTCACATTGCCACTCTGTGGTCTCCGGATGCTGCTACTGCCATCTCCACACTATGTCACTTTGCCACTCTGTGGTCTCCTCATGCTGCTTCCATATCCACACTATGTCACTTGCCACTCTGTGGTCTCCTGATGCTGCTGCTACTACTGCCATCTCCACACTATATCTCTAGATGCTACTGCCACCTCCAAACTATGTCACATTGCCACTCTGTGGTCTCCTTATGCTGCTTTTACCTCACCACTATGTCATAGGGCCACTCTGTGGACTTCTCATGCTTTTCCCACCCTCCCCACTTTATGACTGGGCCACTATTTTGCCTTTCGGCCTGAATAACACAATCATTTATTTGACCTTTCTTCTGATCTTTCAGAAGGAAGGAAAAATGAGATGTACAACGGATCCTGTCTGTGTAGCAGCTGTAAGGCCTGTATGGTCCCATCAGAATTGGCTTGGGCGCATGCGCACTTCGCTCAACGAGGCTGCTGCCAGGAGTCTACGGCGCATCAGGCTGAGCCTAGTGCGCAGGATCTGGCAGAGGGACGGGAGGATTTCAGAGGCGGCGCTGAGGTGAGGAAGGCGGCACTGTAGACAGGGAGAGCAGCGATTAAGACTGGGAAGGCGGCGCTGGGCACCAGACGGCGATGGGTGCGGCCGGGCACCCGGTATTAACGGAAAACCCCTTGGGCACCTTAGGCAGGTGATTGACAGGTTATAAAAAACAGTTTTTTTGGGCTAATAGGGCCACAAGCAGGTTTAATAAGGCAAGTTTTGGATTCATGTTATTAGTACGGACATGGGCATATGTTTAGCTTATAGGGCTAAAATCTCATGACAGAATCCCTTTAAGAGTGAACTGTTAATTCATTTTCCCTTTTTAATTGCATTTAATTGCATTGTATAACTTACCTTGTTTTTGGTTTTTGGTGTAATCCCCATTAGCAAACATGTGCTCCATGATTGACAATGCCATCCAATACACATCTTGTGCATTGTATGCGGTCTTTGAACAGCTTTTTAAGGGTGCATACTGCTGTGCAAACTCTGAGCTAAATGTATGAGATGCCTTGACAATTTGGAAAATAGTTTGCTGCTCATTGAGCAGACACTCATTGGAGTAGATGTCGGGAGGGTGTCTGTATGGAGGTCCAGGAAAGTGAGGTTGGCAGATGAGGGGGATATTAGTTTAGGGTAGCACTGCTGCAGCAAGATACTTCCCCAGCCAGTCAGGAGAAGATCAGCTCCAACAAGGGGGGATAAGAAGTGCAGGGCAGGCCAGACAGGTCCTAATAGTGGGAGACTCAATCATTAGTGATCCAGTTAGGGCGTGTTTAAACTATGAAACTAGGTCTGGGGGAGGGCAATTACATTATAGAAGGGAAAAATAGTTTCAATAGTGACTCGAGGCTAAGTAATGGAACCAGAGGTGAAATGGAGGGAGACACTAGAATAGTTCATAAGGAAAGGTGTATGGTAAAAAAAATATATCCCAAAGCCTCTTAATTGTATGTCTACTATTGCCAGGAGCCTGACCAATAAAATTGGTAAACTGGAATTTGTAATATCACAGAATTATGTCACAGCAGGAATATTTGAGACATGGCTAGATGATAGGTATGACTGGGCAGTTAACTTTCAGGGTTACAGTCTGTTTAGAAACAATTTAAAAAAATGGAAAGGGAAAGTGTTTGTCACAGTCTGGGAACATATAAGTGATAGAAATGAACATGTGGAGTCACTGTGGGTAGAAATACATGGTAGGAAAACCAATAAGAAAATGCTGATAGGAGTTTGTTATAAAGTGTGGGGATTTGCTCTGGTAGACAGGGTAAGCGGATGCAGTACAGAGGCAAAACCTTCAGTGTTTGTTCACACATAAAGAAAAAACAAAATTACAGTTAACAGTCTTGGTGTTAGTTCACAAAATGGAAAGTCCAAGGAAAAAAACAATCACTGTGTTAGCAGTTTTTTCAACAGCGGTCCACAACAGGCTTTAGGGAGCCTGTTTCCCAGCATGCAGCTCTCAGCCCTCCAGCACAGCACAGCACAGCACAAAGCCTCAGATCCCAAACACAGACTGACTGCCGCCAGCACAGCACAAAGCCTCAGATCCCAAACACAGACTGACTGCCGCTTCCCTGTTAGAGAGGAGTAATCCACCCCACCTGACAGTGCTGACTGCTTTTAAACCTGCCAAGACCCGGCCTGGAACGTGGGGAGAAGCCTCCCACCCAGCACTTTGGCTACTCCCAGTAAAAGCTGTCCTGGATCAGCTTTACAGCCATACTAAGCAGCTGAAGTGTCAGACTGCAATCTGCAATAATGACACTTCAGGGAAAAAAAAAACATCTCTTACCTCACTCAGGCCAGGAACCTCGGTGACACGTACCGACCATCAATGATGGCCCCTTGTTCCTTCCTACAAAAGCCATCTAATATTATACAGTCCACAAATTTACTATTAAGTGAAATAGATGACGTGTCAAGTCACACTGAGGTGGGACTTCATCTACTCAGATCTCAGATATAGACTGGGAAATTGAAACCTGTGGATTAAGGATAAGCAAACCAGTTTGGTCTAGGTTCGGTCCAAACTTTGCTATTATTCGGGCAGCAGATGAACCCAAATATTTTCAGGTTCCTTTTGGATGAATCCACTAAAATGGCATGTATTATCATTTCAGTGCACACATTGGCAGGGAAAAAACACTGGGGAGGAAGAAGAAGGGTTCCCACATGACCCTGAGAGGAATTGGGGGGAGGGCTTACCCTGATTGGCTCCCAGTCTGACAGACAGCTTGGATGAGCCAATCAGTGCTGCAGCAGGCAGAGAGGTACCCTAGCAGAATGAGCAGAACTTCATTATTTGCTGGGCTGTGAAAGAGGTTGGTTGGGTCTTGTAATATCTGCCAGGAAAATAATCTTCAAATTCATTACCATTTGCAAAGGGACAGTTTTTTTAACATTCAGGTGATAAACTAATTTTCTCCAAGGGAAGTGTGTATTCTACCTGCAGACCCAGACAGAACAGCACGTACAATCTCAGAATGGCATGAACATATATGGGATCACATAACAGGTATACACAGATAATAAAAGTTATGAGAATTGTTGTCCATTTCTCACACACATTAGCTAAGAGGCCCTAAAATGTCTGGGCTATGGAAGACCCAGAGCCAGAATATGGTTAGTAGCAACAACAACTATCCAGCCAGAAGTAGTAGTAGAAGAAGGGCGCAGTTGTCCCTGCTGGCTTTGGAAAGGCGTAGCATTATAATTGAAGAGAAAGAGGATGGGATTGTGGATTGGATGGGTGACTCCTCTTCTCAATTGCAGCAGGATTGAAGTGGAGGTGACTTCAGAGTATGACACCATGCTGTGGAGCCAGGCGTCACAGTGCTCCTCCTCATCCTTGCAGCCCCAAAGAAGGTTTCCAGTAGAGTCCGCTCAGTCTTCACTACCCCTTCCTAGTGGGGCGCCTCCCCTTTTCCTAAGAAGTGGCAAGAAAACTCCACTGGCAAAAAGTCAAGACAGTCTCCCTGTTGATGACTTGTGTGAGAGCAGTCAGTGTTTGTACTTCTCTGAGGAGTAGGTGGAGGAGGAAGCTGCAGACCCCAGGCACAGCCGTGTTGGTGTTGGTAGTAGTGGCACCCTTAGCCACGGTATTGGCATTGGAATCAGCAACACTGGCAGTCTGTGCAGAGCACAGTATCCCACCATGGTATCCCACAGTCTGATAGAAAATAAAGGGAGGGTAAGGACTTCGATGACAATTGTGTGCTAGAAAGAACCTGGGAGCCGGATCAGGGTGCTGAGGAGGAGACAACATCAAAGGAGGAGGGTGATGGCAGCAGTAATAAAGAGAAGAGGCCACATACCTCCCAAAGAACAGCCAGGGCCATGTCTACTTTGGGATCTGGTGATGCCGCTGATGCTGTAGGTGGATTAGGCGGATTGTTCTATCTCTGATGCGCTAGTATATCCCATCTGGCATTTTTTTTTCCCATTGCTGGAAGACAAAAACATTGCCTTGTGCAAGCTGTGCTCAAGCAAAATAAGATGTGGGGAGGCAAACACAAACGTAGGCACCACAGCTCTATTGAACCACATGCATGAGGCAGCATCACCCCATCCCGTGGCTAAACGGCAGAGTTCCCTTCTTCTACCAATCTCACTTGTGCCACCCACGCTACATCCATGGGCAGTATGGTGTCTTTCACATAATCATCATCCCTTTCCGCTTTTAACGCTCAGACTCCCCCTCCTCTGCTCCATCATCAGCCATACATAACGGAATTTGTGGCCAGGAATCCGATAGTACGCAAGCTTAATCGCCGAACTGGCCAAATTGCTGTGGGTTCAGTTGCTGCCATACCTTTTAGTTGAGTCTGCTGCCTTTAGGGAGCTAATGGCATGCACTAAGCCTCCCTGAAAGATTTCTAGCTGGTATTATTTCTCCCAAAAAGCCATTCCTGCCTTGTACGTGGCAGACAACATGAGATGCTCCCTGCGATTCTCGCTGTGCAGCAAGGTTCATGCCATGGTGGACACCTGGAGCAGCTCATACAGCCAGGGACAGTACATGTCTTTCATAGCCCACTGGGTCAATATTTTTTCAAGCAGCGGGATGGCAGCACCCAGGCAACAAGAACAGGTATTTTTGACCCCCCATGATTGTGTTGGCCTGGCTCCCACACCAGGCACTCATCTGCCTCTTCCATGGACACGTTCCTGTCCCCAACAGCAGCAGCACACATGGTTGCTTGCTCTATCCCTCCTTCCTATCACGTGTCAAGTCAAGCATTGAGACACCATGTTGGAGCTCATCGGCCTGGGAGAGAGTAGCCACACAGGCAAGCAGTTGCTCAAGAAAATTAAGCAGCAAACATCCTGCTGGTTTGTCAGTGAGAATGGTGGCAACATCGTGGCCACCCAAAACCTGGACAAAATAACACATGCTCCCTGCATGGTGCATGTCATCAACCTAGTGGTGCAGTGCTTTTTAAATAAGTACACTGGCTTGTGCAAGGTGCTGGAATAGTCCAGGAGACTGTCCAAGCACTTCAACCACTCTTATGTGGTGAGGAACGCTTTCCTGGACCTTCACCTACACCACTTTATCCGTGGTGTGTCAACTTGCTAGAATTCAACCTTTCACATGCTCGAGCATCTGTACGAGCTGTAGAAAGTTGCGAATAATTTTGTCATGCACCAGCCTCAGTAGCAGGGAGCATGTGTTGCTTTGAGGTCAAGCAGTGGCAGCTCATCCGAGACGCCTGTCAGGTGCTTAAGCCCTTCAAAGAGAGCACAAAGTTTGTCAGCATGGACAACTACTGCATACACGATGTCATCCCTGCAGCAGGGGACCACAGCAGAAAAATAACAGCTCATGCATCTTGCCGTCAAATCTGCCATTGAGAATGAGGAGCTGCCATGGAAGATGAGGATTAGGAGCTGCCACTGCAAGAGGAGGAGATAGAGGAGCAGGAGGACAACGATGAGGATGGCACTGGCCAAGACACCAAATCGTCTCAGTGGGGGTCATTGGCTGCTCGGGCACGCTGGTCAAAATGGCAACCTGTTTGCTCGCCTGCTTACGCAGTGACAGGTGTATCGTTGACATCAAGCAATCTGATGATTATTGGATAGCCATGCTTTTAGACCGTTGATTCCAAGGCAAAATGGGAGAATGTTTTCCTCTCACAGAAAGGGAGGACAAATTACGTTATTACCAGGAAACACTGTGTACACAGCTTGCCGCAGTTTACGACGAACAGATGCCTGCCACCAGCCGCCAGCCTCAAAGGGAGGCCCCTCTCCATCCCCTGCAGAGTCACCCCCTCCCGCCGCCATGAGCAGCAGAAGCCACAGCAGACCTGCCTACCATCATGTTCTCTATGGCTGTTGCTGCTGTCACCATCATGCCACTGCTGCGACCTGCCTACCATCACATTCTGTGCAGCGCTGCTGCCGCCTCCATCATGCCACTGCTGCGACCTGCTTACCATCACATTCTGTGCAGCGCTGCTGCCGCCTCCATCATGCAACTGCTGCGACCTGCTTACCATCACATTCTGTACGGCTGCTGCCGTCATCATGCCACTGCTGCAACCTTCCTACTATCACGTTCTGTACGGCTGCTGCTGCCATCTCCATCATGCCACCGCCACCATCACGCCACTGCTGCAGCCTGCTGACCATCCTCTTTCGTAAGGCTGCTGCTGCCTCCATCATGCTGCTGCCTCTCTCCCAACATGTACCATATGGCTGCTGCTGCAGACGCTGCTACCTCACCCGATGCTGCTCCTTGCTGCTAATCCCCTACTACCACAACCATTAACGTAAAGCATCTGCCACCAATATCACTACTACTACTACTATTACTACTACTACCCATAGCCTTATATGTTCCATGCTATGCTGCTTCTACTGCCGCTACTTTTGTGGCCGCATGCCACTATATTTATATTGTACCCTTTCCACATCCACACCACACTGCTGTTGCTTCCAATTAAAAGGGATTTTTTTTAGTCTCTGTCACAATTAGCCACTTTCGACACTTATGCATGTCGTACAGGCAGCCATTCCGACCTTGTCAGGGTATAATTTTTGAATACTTGGTCCCACAAGTACCAACTTTTTTATTTATTTTTATCCCATGTGTGTTTAACACGTTCAGGACCTTGGACGAGTATACTCGTCCTGGAGCGAGGGTACTTAGCGCACCAGGACGAGTGGCCCCATGTCACCATGTCTGCAGACATGGTGACAGCGCTGAGTTACTTTCAGTTGTTTCACACTTTTTTGTTATGTATATAATTCCACATGTGTTAATTCATAGTTTTGATGCCTTCAGTGTGAATCTACAATTTTCATAGTCATGAAAATAAAGAAAACTCTTTGAATGAGAAGGTGTGTCCAAACTTTTGGTCTGTACTGTATATATATTGCAGTTGCCTGGCTGCCCGTGTGTGAGAGGCTGCAGGCTCAGTCACAGACAGCACTGTGTGCACAGTGCACACCATTCATACAGGGTGTGACAAAATACCTTGCAGATAAAAAAAATTATATTTAATATTTTTCTGTGATATAATCACAATTGCAAGCCCGTGTGTGTCAGGCCCACACAGACTGTATTGTGGCCACTGGCTAGTGGCTATGCCTCCACTCATACCGTTACAGGGTGTCACTCACTCAAATACCTTGCAGATAAAAAAAATTATATTTAATATTTTTCTGTGATATAATCACATTTGCAAGCCGTGTGTGTCAGGCCCACACAGACTGTATTGTGGCCACTGGCTAGTGGCTAGGCCTCCACTCATACCGTTACAGGGTGTCATTCACTCAAATACCTTGCAAATAAAAAAATTATATTTAATATTTTTCAGTGATATAATCACAGTTGCAAGCCAGTGTGTGTCAGGCCCACACAGACTGTATTGTGGCCACTGGCTAGTGGCTAGGCTCCACTCATACCGTTAAAGGGTGTCACTGACTCAAATACCTTGCAAATAAAAAAAATGATATTCAATATTTTTCAGTGATATAATCACAGTTGCAAGCCCGTGTGTGTCAGGCCCACACAGACTGTATTGTGGCCACTAGCTAGTCGCTAGGCCTCCACTCATACCGTTACAGGGTGTCATTCACTCAAATACCTTGCAAATAAAAAAAATTATATTTAATATTTTTCAGTGATATAATCACAGTTGCAAGCCCGTGTGTGTCAGGCCCACACAGACTGTACTGTGCCCACTGCCCACCACTTATATAGGGTGGCACAGTACCTTGCATGCATAGTACCACTTATCTAAAAAAAAATGACAGGCAGAGGCAGGCCACCCCGCAGGGGCCGTCGTGGCCATGGTGCCGTGATTTCCACTGGCCTTGGAATAATGCCCAGTGTTTAGAGGCCACGTACACTGAACCAAAAAAATTCAGAGAAAATAGTTGACTGGCTTACACAGGACACCCAATCTTCAACAGCTTCCGCTAAGAACCTTGACGCACCATCCTCCTCCAGCTCATCTTTGGTCACCTGCTCTCAAGTTACCACTCTCCCGCCCGCCGCCACCACCACCACTACCACCACAGCCGCCTAACTTGATCCCTCAGAGGAGTTATTTACACATCAGTTGGATGAAATTAGTGATGCACAACCATTATTGCCAGAGGATGTAGATAAGAGGGATATGTCTCAGTCAGGCAGCATTACACACATGGACGTACAATGTCATGATGATGATGATGATGTTGTACCCGCTGCTGCTTCCTTTGCTGAAGGTCAGATACAAGTAAAGTGGTTGATGATGATGACGATGTGTCCGTGGATGCCACGTGGGTGCCTGCTCGAAGAGAAGAAGAAGAGGGGGAAAGTTTAGAAGGGGAGACAGAGATAAGGAGGAGACGAGTTGGAAGCAGGGGGAGGTCGTTGCAAGGAGCTAGTGTCACAGTGGCCCAACTTGGGAGTAAGAGGACCGACCAAGCTGCTTTTTCTATCTCCCGGTTCATAAAATCAATTCAGTTTGATGTATCAGAGTTTGGTCTGTCACTGTGAAGGCAGTCGAAGGTACCTGGCCTAATTTTTTTTTTCACAAAAGGCAATCCCTGATATCGGACGTAACAGGGATTAAACTGATGAGAATAGTACTACAGAAAATACCACTCATATCGGGTGTGACAGTAAATTGCACGGCGCAGACGCAGTGACCATGGCGTGGATTCAAACAAAGGGGAGGGAGCCAACGTTTTTTTAACCATCTCCCCGTTTGAAAAATCAATTTAATAATTGGATCCCAGATTGGGGACGTCACGTAACAGGGATTAAACTGATGAGAATAGTACTACAGAAAATACCACTCATATCGGGTGTGACAGTAAATTGCACGGCGCAGACGCAGTGACGGTGGCGTGGATTTAAACAAAGGGGAGGGAGCCAGTGTTTTTTTAACCATCTCCCCGTTCGAAAAATCAATGTAATAAATGGACCCCAGATTGGGGACGTCACGTAACAGGGATTAAACTGATGAGAATAGTACTACAGAAAATACCACTCATATCGGGTGTGACAGTAAATTGCACGGCGCAGCCGCAGTGACCGTGGCGTGGATTCAAACAAAGGGGAGGGAGCCAGCGTTTTTTTAACCATCTCCCCGTTCGAAAAATCTATTTAATAAATGGACCCCAGAATGGGGACGTCACGTAACAGGGATTAAACTGATGAGAATAGTACTACAGAAAATACCACTCATATCAGGTGTGACAGTAAATTGCACGGCGCAGAAGCAGTGACCGTGGCGTGGATTCAAACAAAGGGGAGGGAGCAAGTTTTTTTTCAACCATCTCCCCGTTTGAAAAATCAATTCAATTCACCTTTCGGGGACCCTTGGTGTTGTACGTGGCTGGGTGGAGGAAGAAACCTTCAATGACATCAACGGGACATGGCTAGCTTGGTATCCAACCTTGTGCAAAAGTTTGCGGTTGGGCAAATGGCGGTTGTTTGTGGTACATTAAAAGGGGAGTTTGGTCTGTCAATGTCTGTGAAGCGGGCGTAACCATTACACTACCTGATCGATACAACATTATACCTGATCGTATACACACACTGGATGTTTTAAACCACGTTGTTCAAAAAAATGTAGGATTGTTAGGTGATATATGCCCATTATGGATTAAAATCCAACTCTGCGTCAACTATGTAATTTTCCATGGGAGCTTTGCCATGGATCCCCCTCTGACATGCCACAGTCCAGGTGTTAGTCCCCTTGAAACAACTTTTCCATCACTACTGTGGCTAGAAAGAGTCCCTGTGGGTTTTAAAATTCGCCTGCCTATTGAAGTCTATGGCGGTTTGCCCGTTCGCGAACATTTGCAGAAATTTGCGTTTGCCGTTCGCGAACGGAAAATTTTATGTTCGCGACATCTCTATCCAGCAGCTGTGGCATGCACTACAGTGAGCATGGCGCCAGATACCTGTAACAACCTACCAGGACTTTACTGAGTCACGCCCAGCCTGTCTAGCTGCTGTCCATGCTGCACACAGAGGTTACTCTGGATATTAGCTAGTGGTCATAATAATGTGACTCAACCTCCTATGGGAGGTGCAGCAGACTCAGGTTTGATTATACAAAATGAGCTTATTATTCATGTGATCACTGTATCTGAATCCAGGCCTAGTTCTAGACATTAAATTAAATGTTCCAAGTTCCAAAAAATATTGAGTAATTATCACTTCCCATTTTAATGTGTTATACACTATTTGGCAGCACTCCTGTTGCCAGAATATCAATTAGTCCATACAAAATAGAAGCACACTTGTTCTCTTAATTACTAGGAGGATGTGCAATTAAAGCAGTAACTATTCGGGTAACTATTACTGATATTTGATACTGATATTTTGTTGCTATCTCTTCCACTGAGTAATAGGCTTTACGCAAAACCATGAGGGTTGAAACTAATGGGTATTCCTGCAGTAATCATGTATAATTTTATATAATATATATACTGTTAAAGGGCTTCTGTCACCCCACTAAACCGTTTTAGTTTTTTTTGTTTACTTATAATCCCTACACTGCGATTTATGCCTAAGTAATCTAATTAATAATTTTGGTCCAGTAGATTGTGTTAAAAACGTGCTTTTAAAATATGCAAATTACCTTTCTACCAGCAAGTAGGGCGGCTACTTGCTGGTAGCAGCCGCATCCTCCGATCCTAAAGACGTCCCCTCCGCATGTTGATTGACAGGGCCAGTGAACGGGATCGTCCTCTGCTGGCCCTGTCTGCTATCAAGATCTAGCGGCTGCACCGTAATGGTATTCAGTCGGCGCAGGCACGAGATTTTGAATGCAAACAGGGCCAGCAGAGAACGATCCCGTTCCCTGGCCCTGTCAATCAACATGAGGAGGGGGCGTCTTTAGGATCGGAGGATGCGGCTGCTACCAGCAAGTAGCCGCCCTACTTGCTGGTAGCAAGGTAATTTGCATATTTTAAAAGCACATTTTTAAAACAATCTACTGGACCAAAATTATTAATTAGATTATGTAGGCATAAATCGCAGTATAGGGATTATAAGTAAACAAAAAAAACTAAAACGGTTTAGTGGGGTGACAGAAGCCCTTTAAGCAGTATATATATTATATAAAATTATACATGATTACTGCAGGAATACCCACGATGTTGCAGCAATCTGCCTGTGTGCGTTAAGTTAAAATTGAATGTCAAGCTTCAGTCCTCTGTTTACATATTTACATATTTTTAGTTTCAACGCGGTCGCAATTACATTTTTTGAGGGGAAGTTGTTCAATATAATTAAGCAGTATATTTGCGTGATTACTGCAACAATACCCACGAAGTGGTAGCAATCTACCTGTGTGTGTTAAGTTGATCATCTGTCTATTTACGTATTTTCAGTTTCCACACGGTTGAAAATAAATTTTTATGGGTGGGGATTTGCAATATAATCAAACAATATGTATGTGATTACTGCAGCAATACTCACGCTGTGGCAGCGATCTATTTGTGTGTGTTAAGTTGAAACTGAGCATCAAGCCTTAATCATCCGTTTACATATATTCAGTTTCAATACTGTTGGAATAAATTTTTAGGGATTATTAAATGTAATTAAACCAGCATATATATGTGATAACTACAAGGCACAAAGTATATCAGCAATATACCTTTGTGTGTTAAGTTAAAATTGCTCTTCAAGCATCAGTCGTCCATTTATGTATTTTTACATGGTTGCAAATAAAAAAATGTTTTGACGCATCAAGCCTCAGTTGTCTATTTACAGGTTTTCAGTTTCCACACGGTCGCAATTATTATTAGTTTTTTTTTTGGGAGGGGGGAGTTTTAATATAATCAAGCAGCATATATACGTGATTACTGCAGCAATACCCATGGTGTGGCTGCAACCTACCTGTGTGTTAAATTGAAATTGAGTGTCAAGCCTCAATCGTCTGTTTACGTATTTTCAGTTTTCACACTGTCGCAATTTACATTTTTGGGGGGAAGTTGTTCAATATAATTAAGCAGTATACTGTATATGTGTGATTACTGCAGCAATACCCACGGTGGGGTGGCAATCTACCTATACGTGTTAAGTTTAAATTGAGCGTCAAGCCTCGGTTGTCCGTTTACAGGTTTTCAGTTTCCACATGGTTGCAATTTAATTTTTGGGGGGATTTCAAAGTAATTAAGCAGCATATATACTTTATTACTGCAGCAATACCCATGGTGTGGCTGCAACCTACCTGTGTGTTCAGTTAAAATTGAATGTCAAGCCCCAATCGTCCATTTGCGTATATTCAGTTTCCACATGGTTGGAATTTAAGAAATAGGGTAGGGCAGCAATGTACCTGTGAGTGATAACGAGAAATTGAGCATCAGGCCTCAATTGTCCATTTCTGTGAATTCTATTTTCACATGGTTGGAATTCAATTGTGGGATTTTTTCCATTTAATTTAGCCAGCACATACCAGTAGGTGATCAACATCAATACACAGGCCAGCAAACAAAAGTATCTGTGAGGGGTAACAAATTAATGCCTAAATCAGTTTCCCTATATTCACACACTTTTGATAAAAAAAATTGGGGGGGGGGTTCGTTTATTATATTTAGAGTTGAGTGAATTTCGCTGAATTTTCCAAAAAGATTCAATCCAAATTTATTTGTGGTGAACAGCGTTAAAAAACTGCTATTTCTTGGCTACATAGAGCCTTTATAGTGACTTGCAGTAACACGCATTGGGAGTCTGCTGTGGTAGTGAAACAATACTGTGAGTCAGTATGACAAGCACATGACAGGCGTCGCTCTTAGAATCACAGCACACTTGACTTATTTGGGAAGTTAGGTTGCCAAAACTGACCAAATAACTCCATTGTGAACTCTGATTCCACATAGATGTCTATAGAACGTGTTCTATTAAACGCTTTTACAACTAGAGCCCCCCGACACAGTGGAGAGGGTGTCAGCAGTAAGTTTGTGCTGACGACACTGGTTATTTTTCCCATCCTCTGATCTGTCAAAACAATAACCCCCAAAAAACTGATCCTGTTTGTTGAGCATCCACATTCACTTGGTCAGCATTTTGTCAGTAATCCATCAGTATTGCTAAAGCCAAAAAAACTAGAGTGGTTCTAAAACAGGGATGACACGTGAATAGAGTATTTGCATGTCTTCTGTGTTTTGTACCCACTCCTGCTTTTGGCTACCAAATCATACAGTGCTGTGGCTTACATCAAGCCACATGAGAACGTCGACTCTCACACTAGAGAAGTGCGGCTTAGGCAGGGTTTTCTGTTGTTTCTGGTGCTCTATGCTCCTAAGGAAGTGCGCTAATTAGGCGCACAGAAACGAGTTGAGCCTTTCAGTACGATTACCCCCGCTAGCTTTGGCTGATAGGTGGCTGTATATGAGCCATATCAGCGGGTGTATCTACTAGCGGGAGTAAAGCACCATTGTTTTGGTCCCCGGTGGATGGCATAGTGCACGGCCATCTCCTGGGTGACGCTTATATTCCAGTGGTGAGAGCGGTGTGTTTACAGTGCTTAGCACTGGGTTTTTTGCCAACAGTCAGAGGTCTGTGCTGTATGTCCCCTGATTCATGTGTTGGGGTGGCATGATAAATGTGACAACAAATACACCATACATTACATTGAACTCTGGCAGACCACGTTGAAGAGAGGTGTGTCATTGTGGCTATTTACAAGCTGCAAGTCACAGATTTCTTTTGGGGCTCCACCTGACACCTGGCCTGTACCTCTGATTTTTATTTATTTATCACGTTTGGAGGTTATACACCCCCTTGAATTAAACTTTTTTTGTTTTTTTGAGTTTTAACATTCTTGAAAATATATATATTTGTGGTACCAAATCATAAGCCAATTCTGATGGGACCATACAGGCCTTACAGCTGCTACATAGAAAGGCTCCATTGTGCATCTCAATTTTCCTTCCTTCTGACAGATCAGAAGAAGGGTCAAATAAATGATTATTTCAATCAGGTAAAAAAGGCAAAATAGTATCCCAGTCATGAAGTAGGGAGAGTGGAAACAGCATGAGAAGTCCACAGAGTGGCCCAATAACATAGTGGTGAGGTGGCAGCATCATAAGGAGACCACAAAGTTGCCCAGTGATATAGTGGTGATGTGGCAGCAGCATGAGGATACCACAGATTGGTGATGTGGCAGCAGCATGAGGAGACCACAGAGTGGTGAAGTGGTGGCAGCAGCATGAGCAGACCACAGAGTGGTGATGTGGCAGAAGCATGAGGAGACCAAAGAGTGGCCCATAGACATAGTGTTGAGGTAGCAACAGCAGGAGCAGACCACAGAGTGGTGAAGTGGAAGCAGCATGAGGAGACCACAGATTGGCCCAGTGACATAGTGGGAGGTGGCAGCAGCATGAGGAGACCACAGAGTGGCTCAGAGACATAGTGTTAAGGTGGCAGAAGCATGAGGAGACCAGAGTAGTGATGTGGCAGCTGCATGAGGAGACCACAGAGTAATGAAGTGGCAGCAGCATGAGGAGACCACTGAGTGGCCCAGTGACATAGTGGTGAGGAGGGAGCAGCATGAGGAGACCACAGAGTGGTGAAGTGGCAGCAGCATGAGGAGACCACAGAGTGGCTCAGAGACATATTGTTGTGGTGGCAGCTGCATGAGGAGACCATAGAGTGGTGAAGTTGCAGCAGCATGAGGATACCACAAAGTGGCCCAGAGACATAGGGTTGAGGTGGCAGCAGCATGAGGAGACCACAGAGTGGTGAACTGGCAGCAGCATGAGCAGACCCCAGAGTGGCCCAGTAACATAGTGGTGTGGTGGCAGCAGCACGAGGAGACCACAGAGTGGTGAAGTGGCAGCAGCATGAGCAGACCACAGAGTTGCCCAGTAACATAGTGGTGTGGTGGCAGAAGCATGAGGAGACCACAGAGTGGTGAAGTGGCAGCAGCATAAGGAAAGCACAGAGTGACATAGTGTTGAGGTGACAGCAGCATGAGGAGACCACAGTGTGGCCCAGTGACATAGTGGTTAGGTGGGGGGCAATACTAGTACCCGATGAAGACGGTGGCTGACAGTAGGAGCACCTGGCAGCAGGTGTGGCATCAAGCGGGTGGCAGCATCAGAATAATAGCTGAAGCAGTTAGCCATAAGAAACAGGTCTCTATTGTCAAAGTGTTGGTGTGGCACCATGGACGATCTAGTCTGATGCATCAGGCGTTGGTGTTTAAAAATCCTGGCTGACCCACGCCTGATTCATTTTCACAAAGGTCAGCTTCTCTACATTTTGGGTAGACAGGCAAGTTCTCCTAGGGGTTACTATGGTCCTCGCTGCACTAAACACTCTAATGCCACACTGCTGGCCGGGCAGAAAAGCTTGTCAGGGCAAACTCGGAGAGTTGCAGCCATAAATCGAGTTTGACTGCCCAGTAGTCCAGGGTATTTTCGATGTTATGTGGCAGGGTGCACTCCAAGTATGCCACAACCTGCTGGTTCAGGTTCTGCTCTATGTCTACCTGCTGCTGCTGGTGAGTAGGTTCTTCATCAGCGACTCTAGACTTATGTTGCTGCTGATGGAGCTGGTACTGCTCCTGACCCTCCAACTACCCCAGCAGCCATGGCAGTGGAACGTGAGCGCAGAGGGCTCCCCCGGTCAGAACTGCGTGAGGATGGGCAATGGCGCACATAGGCAGCGGCTAACTGACTACATAAGATGTCTCAAAAGTAGTTCAGTTTGTCCTCCCACTCAGCGGGTGTGTAAAAAAAACACAATTTTGGACCGGTAGCGAGAGTCTAACATGGTGGAGTGCCAGTAGTCATCCCTCTGGTGAATGGTGACAATTAGGCTGTCACTATGCAAGCAAGTGAACATGTTTTGAGCTATTTGCGCAAGTGACTCGGAGGGATTCCCTGCCTCCATCTCCACTGCATACTGCTACGGTGTGTCTGGGTCCTCTGCCTTGTCTTCCTCATCACCCTGTAGCTCCTCTGGCTGCTCCTCCTCTCCTGTCACCTGTGTAGAAAAACCACCCATTTCTCTACGCATTGCTTGTGCTGTAATGTCCTCCTCCTCGTCCTCTAGTTGAGCGCCCACAGGGCTCATGTGGTCGTGAGATGTAGTCGCCACTTCTCCTGTCCCCTGGCCAGCCAGATTTAGCAGCATCTGTTCCAGGACATGAATAAGTGGAATGACGTTGTTCATCCCGTAGTCCTGGCGACTGACAAATAACGTGGCCTCCTCAAAGAGCCCAAGCAAACAGCATGAGCTGCCACCGGCTAATATCAAAGTTACACAGGGGAGTACCTCTGTCCGCCTGTATCATTAAGAAATTGTTGATGGCCTTTCTCTGTTCATATAGTCAGTCCAACAAATGGAGGGTGGAATTCCAACAGGTGGAAACGTCGCATATGAGCCTATGTTAGGGGGCACCGTTCTGCCGCTGCAGCTTAAGAAGGGTGTGTTTTGTGGTGTACAAGTGGCTGAAGTGCATGCAAAGTTTTCTGGCCATTTTCAGGGTGTCTTTCAGATGGGCAGTAGACTTCAGGAACCGCTTTACAACCAGATTGAACACATGCGCCATGCAGTGTGCATAGCTAAGCCCTCCTTGACCCAGCGCCGACACCATGTTCTTCCCGTTGTCGGCTACCATGGTTCCGATTTAGAGTTGTCGAAGAGAAATCCAGGATTCGATTTCTTGATGAAGGAAGTGGAACAGTTCCTCCCCTGTGTGACTCCGTTTGCCCAGGCAAACTAGGTGCAGAACAGCGTGACACCGCTGTGCCCTGCACATGTGGTAAGCTGGTGGGGCACTGTGAATTGTGACTGCAGTGGAGGCTGAGGAAACGGTGTAGGATGTAGAGGCAGACATTGTCGCAGGACCAACGGCGTGAGAACGTGGAGGTGGAAGCGACGTCACCTTGCCAAGTTGCTGGTGTATCAGGAATCACATTTACCCAGTGGGCCATAAAGGACATATATTGTCCTTGACTGTAGTTACAGCTCCACATGTCGGCGCTGCTATGCACTTTGGCAGACACCGACAGGCTCAAGGACTGGCCCACTTTCTGTTCTACATATGTGTGCAGGGCTAGTACTGCCTTTTTGGCAAAGAAATTATGGCTTGGGACTCTCCACCTCGGCTCGGCACAAGCCATCAGTTCTCTGAAAGGTGCAGAGTCCACCACTTGGAAAGAAAGGGACTGCAGCACCAGCAACTTGTCCAGGAGCACTTTCAGCTTCTGCGCCGTTGGATGAGTGCACGAATACTGTTGTCTCTTGGCAATCACTTCAGTGATCGATTGCTGACAGAATGACTGATGAGGAGTAGGAGGAAGAGGAGCAGGAGCATCAGGACCAGAAGATGATGGTAAGGACACACAGCCCCCTTCGGCTAAAGTGGTAAAGCCTTGACTGCATGAAATTGTGTGCGTGCCACTGGGTGATGCAGCAGTTGCTGCGGCAGGCTGGACCACCACAATGGAGACACTGTTCTCCCAGGCCACTTCATGGTGATGCTGCATGTGTTGACGCAGGGCCGTGGTGCCACCCTGGCCAGTGCCACGCTTCACCTTCTGCCCACAAATCCGGCAAATGGCCATGTTCACCTCCTTTGGCGGCCTAACAAAAAATTGCCACATTGCCAATTATGGCATTTTCCTACCAGCACTCCGCGCTGATTGCCTGCTACTGCTGCCTCCGTGAACTCCTGCACCACTACTTTCCTGGCCGGTAGGCTCCTCTGAAGCAGGTGGTCTACCCCGGGCACATTTAGCTCCCGACCTCCCACTGCTGCCACCCTGTTGACTCCCAGCCATGCTGCCACCCTGCTGGTTCAGCTGTTGCCTGACACGCAAGCTGAAACCCTCTTCTCCTGATGATCAAGCCCCTTCTTCACCCGGCTACATCATCAGTGCGATCGGCTACATGATGATCATCATCTACTACTGTCTGCACGTCATTGATGTCCTTCTCAACGGTCTCAGGGACAGGAGCCTGACCGCTCACAACACCTGCTTCCACATGACTCTCCTCATCACTACTTGCCCGCCTACCGGAGGAAGCAGTGCATGTCTCCTCCAGATATTGGCTGGGCAGTAGCTGCTGACTGTCCTCTAGTATCTCGTCTCACTGAAAAGAGGAGCCGAGCCTATGGCATATAATATTTCTCAAAAACACAAATGCAATCGCACTCTGCCCTGCCTTTATGCTGGATGTTGAATATATTGGTGTACATTTTGGCCAAAGCGTAATAAGCCACTCACCACGTCAAGGTCGCCTTCATGAGTGGTCCCTAACACTAGTTCCTACCTGTTATGGGCCACGACAGCCACACAAAGTCCAGGGAGCGCAGGTACAGCATGCACGCCAAGCACACTCTGCTTTTAACCCCGTCCGGTGCCATTACAGCTTTCATTGGATCCAGGGATGCAAGTACCAATATGCATGCTGAGCCCACTATATACTTCTCCTGGAGCCAAATGGCTACTGGTAGGTGCTATATAAGCAGACTCAGGTTTATACTGACTTTAAAACCAGCCTCCAGGGCAGATTAACTGGTCAGGTGTGCATGGCTGCATGGAGTTCGCCGCGCCTCCAATATATACTACAAAGAAAAAAATGTGGGGGGTTCAGCCCGCACAACCTTGTATGCAGGTGCACATTGCTATGGTGAAAAACAGATACAAATGCAAAAACACAAATGCAATCGCACTCTGCAACTAGCACTCTGCCCTGCCTTTATGCTGGATGTTGAATAAGGCATTGGTGTACATTTTGGCCAAAGCGTAATAAGCGTAATAATGTTTTTGCGTTTGTATCTGTATCTTATTCAACATCCAGCATAAAGGCAAGGCAGAGTGCTGGTTTGCAGAGTGCGATTGCATTTGTGTTTTTGCGTTTGTATCTGTATTTCGCCATAGCAATGTGCACCTGCATGCAAGGTTGTGCGGGCTGAACCCCCCACATATAATACTTCTCGTGCTGAGGGAACAGAAAATGACAGAGGAAGGTTCAGGATAGGTGGGGGCACAGGGCCTGCTCCCGGGCCATACCAAGCGTCGTGTTAGAGGAACCCACCGACTCTAGGCTAGGGGTGTTTGATGTCACTTGCAACGAACTCGAAGACAGAGTCAACCAGGGGTGGACTGACCATTCGGGCACTCGGGCATGAACCGAGGGACCGTGGCCACTAGGGGGCCTGCCAGGCGGTGGACAGTTAATGATTAGTGCAGGCGCTTAACTTTAGCAAGTGGTGAGATGACTTGATCACCTTGCCACTTCACTTGCTATGGCTGCCGTAGTGCTGCCTAGTGCCTCCATTCCCCCGCTCCGTGTGCTGCCTGGGTCCACCTTCCACCATGGTGGGCCCACATTCTCATTTGTGCCATGCTGTGCCTACGCTGCGCTCCGTTCTTGGTGCATCCCTACGCATGCACAGGCACAAGCTGGTGTTGTATGTAGGTAATCCAGCCACTTGTGCTCCACTCCCCCCACCAGCCCGACCAGAAACAAATAAGGAGCTGTCTATCTGCAGAGGAACTGACAGCTCAACATGGCGTCTGTCCCAGCACCAGCCACACCACAGCCCTCACCATCATCATCATTATAGGGATGTGTCGCCTGCTCAGCCCCCACTACTACCACTCCCAGCTGACAGCAACGTGGGAGAGTAGAGACAGCCTGTGTATAGCTGCATTTCTACAAGACTATTACCTATTTATAATGTAATATAACCCCACTATAATGTCACCCCACTAGTGACCCTATGCCCCCTCCTCCTGTCACCCCACTAGTAACCCTGCTCCCCCCACTAGTGACCCTGCTTCTCCCTCCTCTTGTCCCCCCACTAGTGAACCTGCTCCCCCTTCCTTCTGTCCCCCCACTAGTGACCCTGATTCCCCTCCTCCTGTCACCCCACTAGTGACCCTGCTCCCCCCTCCTCCTGTCTTCCCACTAGTGACCCAGCTCCCCCCTCCTCCTGTCACCCCACTAGTAACCCTGCTCCCCATTTTTCTGTCACTCCACTAGCGACCCTGCTCCCCCCTCCTCCTGTCACCCTACTAGTTACACTTCTCCCCCGCACTAGTGACCCTGCTCCCCCTCCTCTTGTCCCCCTACTAGTGACCCTGCTCCCCCCCTCCTGTCACCCCACTAGTAACCCTGCTCCCCCCTCCTCTTGTCCCCCCACTAGTGACCCTGCTCCCCCTCCTCCTGTCCCCCCACTAGTGACCCTGCTCCCCCTTCTCCTGTCACAGCACTAGTGACCCTGCTCCCCCCTCCTCCTGTCACCCCACTGGTGACTCTGCTCCTCCTGCCCTCTGTCACCCCACTAGTGACCCTGCTCCCCACTCTTCCTGTCACCCCACCAGCAAGCCTGCTCTCCCCTCCTCCTGTCACCCCACTAGAAATCCTGCCCCCCCACTAGTGACCATCTGTTTCTGTACGAAGAAGAGCCTGGCTGGAGTGTGGTGAGGCCTATCTGTGTGTGTGTCTGTCCCTGTGTGTGTGTGTGTGTGTGTGTGTGTCTATCCCTGTGTGTCTGTCCCTGTCTGTCTGTCCCTGTGTGTCTGTCCTTTTGTGTGTGTGTCTGTCCCGTGTGTGTGTGTCTGTCCTTGTGTGTCTGTGTCTGTCCTTGTGTGTCTGTGTCTGTCCCTGTGTGTCTGTCCTTTTGTGTCTGTCCCTGTCCCTGTGTGTGTGTGTCTGTCGCTCTGTGTGTGTCTGTCCCTGTGTGTGTGTGTCTGTCGCTCTGTGTGTGTCTGTCCCTGTGTGTGTGTATGTCCCTGTGTGTGTGTGTGTCTGTCCCTGTGGCTTGAAGGTGGGGCAGAGACACAGGGGCCCCATAATCTCCTATTGCCCGGGGGCCCCATGAGTTGTCAGTCCACCCCTGGAGTCAACTATTCAAGCAGTGCTGGGTTGCTGGTCAAGATGACACTGGGAGCACAGGCCTCTCGCTGTGATTCCTGCTGCCACCCTCCCTTCTTCTGCTGCCTGTGACATAAACATTTTGGCCACTGCCTGCTCCCTTAGAAGGGCCTGTCTGTCTGACATAATGTATGATAAAATAATTAAATTAGAATAATACCCTCCAAAAAAGGTTGTAGTACAATGTAACTTCACCGCTGAATGCCAATTATGACATATATTTTCTCCTTTTTTTTCCCTATTTCTACACCACAAAAAAAATATAACAATCACAGTTCACCGCAGAACGGGTGATGGGACGTACGTATATATATTTTCTTTTTCCACACCACGTAATTGGCTGTAGTACAATGTAACTTCACTGCTGAATGCCAATTTTGACATATATTTTCTCCTTTTTTTTCCTATTTCTACACCACAAAAAAAAAATATAACAATCACAATTCACTGCAGAATAGGTGATGGGACGTACGTATACAGGTCCTTCTCAAAAAATTTGCATATTGTGATAAAGTTCATTATTTTCTGTAATGTACTGATAAACATTAGACTTTCATATATTTTAGATTCATTACACACCAACTGAAGTAGTTCAAGCCTTTTATTGTTTTAATATTGATGATTTTGGCATACAGATCATAAAAAAATTAGCATATTCCATCCGACCAATAAAAGAAAAGAGTTTTTAATAAGAAAAAAAGTCAACCTTCAAATAATTATGTTCAGTTATGCACTCAATACTTGGTGGGGAATCCTTTAGCAGAAATGACTGCTTCAATGGGGCGTGGCATGGAGGCAATCAGCCTGTGGCACTGCTGAGGTGTTATGGAGGCCCAGGATGCTTCGATAGCGGCCTTAAGCTCATCCAGAGTGTTGGGTCTGGCGTCTCTCAACTTTCTCTTCCCAATATCCCACAGATTCTCTATGGGGTTCAGGTCAGGAGAGTTGGCAGGCCAATTGAGCACAGTAATACCATGGTCAGTAAACCATTTACCAGTGGTTTTGGCACTGTGAGCAGGTGCCAGGTCGTGCTGAAAAATGAAATCTTCATCTCCATAAAGCTTTTCAGCAGATGGAAGCATGAAGTGCTCCAAAATCTCCTGATAGCTAGCTGCATTGACCCTGCCCTTGATAAAACACAGTGGACCAACACCAGTAGCTGACATGGCACCCCAGACCATCACTGACTGTGGGTACTTGACACTGGACTTCAGGCATTTTGGCATTTCCCTTTTCCCAGTCTTCCTCCAGACTCTGGCACCTTGATTTCCGAATGACATGCAAAATTTGCTTTCATCCGAAAAAGTACTTTGGACCACTGAGCAACAGTCCAGTGCTGCTTCTCTGTAGCCCAGGTCAGGCGCTTCTGCCGCTGTTTCTGGTTCAAAAGTGGCTTGACCTGGGGAATGCGGCACCTGTAGCCCATTTCCTGCACACGCCTGTACACGGTGGCTCTGGATGTTTCTACTCCAGACTCAGTCCACTGCTTCCGCAGGTCCCCCAAGGTCTGGAATCGGTCCTTCTCCACAATCTTCCTCAGGGTCCGGTCACCTCTTCTCGTTGTGCAGCGTTTTCTGCCACACTTTTTCCTTCCCACAGACTTCCCACTGAGGTGCCTTGATACAGCACACTGGGAACAGCCTATTCGTTCAGAAATTTCTTTTTGTGTCTTATCCTCTTGCTTGAGGGTGTCAATGATGGCCTTCTGGACAGAAGTCAGGTCGGCAGTCTTACCCATGATTGCGGTTTTGAGTAATGAACCAGGCTGGGAGTTTTTAAAAGCCTCAGGAATCTTTTGCAGGTGTTTAGAGTTAATTAGTTGATTCAGATGATTAGGTTAATAGCTCGTTTAGAGAACCTTTTCATGATATGCTAATTTTTTGAGATAGGAATTTTGGGTTTTCATGAGCTGTATGCCAAAATCATCAATATTAAAACAATAAAAGGCTTGAACTACTTCAGTTGTGTGTAATGAATCTAAAATATATGAAAGTCTAATGTTTATCAGTACATTACAGAAAATAATGAATTTTATCACAATATGCTAATTTTTTTAGTAGGACCTGTATTTCTTTTTTTACACCACGTAAATGGCTGTAGTACAATGTAACTTCACCACTGAATGCCAATTATAACATATATTTTCTTCTTCTTTTTCCTATTTCTACACCACAAAAAAAAATATATAACAATCACAATTCACCGCAGAACGGGTGATGGGACGTATGTATATTTTCTTTTTCTACACCACGTAAATGGCTGTAGTACAATGTAACTTCACCGAACGGCACTTATGATATTTTTTTATTTTATTTTATTACTACACCCCCCAAAAAACGGCTAATAAGACGAACATTGTCCTATTACTACAGCCCGTAAATGGTTGTAGTACAATGGAACATCACCGCTGAACGGAACCTATGACATATATTTTTCCCTTTTTTTCCCTATTAATACACCCCCCAAAATAAAATAAGTTAAACAATGTCAAATCAACGCAGGACGGCTAATAGGACGTACATATCTATCCTATTAATACACCCCATAAATGGCTGTAGTACAATGTAACTTCACTGCTGAACAGCAATTATGGCATATATTTTTCCCTTTTTTCCCTAATAATAACCCCCCCAAAAAAATTTGGGGAAAACAATGTAAAATCCATGCAGAAAGGCTAATAGAATGTATCTATCTTTCCTAATAATACACCCCATAAATACACCCCAGTACTTGCACCCCAATCAAAAGCAAGGTTTGCAGGAATTAGTGATGTATCATATAGGGCAAACAACCTTAAAGTAATTTGGATCCCCAATAAGTGCAGCAAGGTGTAATAGAATCGCTCCTATTGCACCCTGTTCTCCTTTTATAGCATAAATAATGCCTCCCTATTCTTTTCCTACACCTTGAATAATCTTTCCCTGAACTTGTAAATAGTATTTTAGCATAATAAAGTCTTTCCTAGCACTGTCCCTAGCCTGCTGACGTCTCTCCCTGCACTAAGTACACTGAAAAATGGCTGAGGCTATTTATAGGGCTGTGACATCACAGGGCTGGCTGGCTGCTGATTGGCTGCATGCATGGCATTGTGGGTGATCCCTCATTCCCAGAGTTCTTTGCTCCATGTCCTAACACGTGCAGCAGCCATTTTAGGAAAAAATGCGATTAGTTACCACGAAGCCTGAGGAAATTCGATTTCGGTGCGAATCACATTTTTCTTGAAATTCGGATCGAATTCTACTTCATCAACTTCAATTCGCTCATCTCTAATTATATTCAAACTAGCTGCATACATATGTTTTTACTACACAATACACAGGGTAGTGCACAACATTATCTGAGAGGCTCTCAGTCTTCACTGTCCCTTCCTAGAGGGGCGCCTTTGTTATTCCTAAAAAATGTCAAGAAACCTCCACCATGAGCACTACGGCAGATAGTCAAGAAAGTCTCCCTGTTTATGACTTGCGTAAGAGCCCTAACTGTTTGGGCTGCCCTGAGGAGGAGGTTTGGGAGGAGCCTGGTGACCCCATGCATACCTGGGTATGGGTGGTGGGGGCAGCAACAGTGGCAGTTGGGGAAAACAGACAACAGGGGCGGGGAGCCCAGGAGCCCACCATGATATCTCACAGTCTGATAAAAGTGGCAGGGAGGGTGAGGACTCCAATGACGATTGTTTGCTGGACAGGACCTGGGAGACGGATCAGGGTGCTGAAGAGGAGGCAATTTCAGTGGAGAAGGGCAGTGGCGGCAGCAGAGGCTACAAATCTCCCAAAGAACTGCCAGATCCATGTCTGCTTTGGGATCTGATTATGCTGCTGAAGCTGTGGGTGGGTTAGGCCTATAACATTCCAGAGCTTAGCCTAGCTTGGCAGCCTTTAGCTCTATGTGAGCAACTAACTTATGGAACTTTTTCTCCACAAGACAGGCACACAAAACCATAGTGGTGTGCAAGATCTGCAGGATTTAAATAAGCCGTTACCATTCAAACACAATTATAGGTACCAGAGGTCTATTGCAGCACATGAGACTGCATCACTGGAACCTTTGGGAAAATACAACTGGCCAGCATTCCCAATCAGAACAAGTCTGTAAGAACTTATTTTCCTGGTCCTCTTTGTAGCAGCCAACCCGCATCCCCAAGCTGTACAGTATCTTTGTCATCATCATCTCCTGCTAAGACTCCTCCTTGTCCTCAGCTCCATCATGAGACATTTATAACAGAACGTTTTGCTATGAAAACAACTTTTCTTCACCAGCAATTAGCTTGTCTACAAGCTGAATCCCCACCTGGCAACATTGCTGGTAGTGCAGTTGCGGTATTACCATTGTAGTAGAGCCTCGTACTCTCATGTAGCAGAGAATGCAGGCCTCTCCTTACGATTCTCTCTGTGAATCCATCTGCACTCCATAGTGGACACCTGGAGCAGCTGTTACAGACAGGGACAGTATATGTCTTTCATGGCCCACTGGGTCAATTTTTTTTCCAGCAGTGGAGAGGCAGCACCCCAGCAACATGGTGGAAGGTGGTTAAAAGGGTCTGGCCATACCATGGGGCTGGCTCCTGCAGCAGGTATTTATCTGCCTCCTTCACTTCCTCCTCCATGGACATGGCCCTATCACCAACAGAAGCCACACTGGTGAGCAGTTGCAGATAAAGTACATCAAGCAGCAAACATCCCACTGGTTGTCACCTCACTGATTCCAACTGGGCAAATTGGTCAGCGACAATGGGCACAACATCCTGGACAACTCATGCTATCTGCAAAGTCTTTCAATTGCGCAAGGTGCTGGTAATGTCCAGGAGACTGTATCTCTTTTCAGCTATTCTCATGTGGTGAGGAACACTCTCCTGGACTTGAAGTCAGAATGGCATGCAGCTACACCGCATAATTTGCGACATTTCAACTTGCTGGAATTCAACATTGCATGCACCAGACCACCTCAGCAGGGAGCATATGTATTTTCCAGGTTGGGCAGTGGCAGCTCATGCTGTTCATGCTGCATTTGTCCCTCATCCCACTCATATGTATTTTTAAAGAGACGTTGATGCTCATGATGCTCATGCAACAAGTGGCCCTGTAGCTGTTGGGGACCCACAACAAGAAACTTCCATTGTGGGGAGGAGGAGGTGCTGCCACATAAAGAGGAGAAAGAGGAGTCAGAGTTGGACGAGAAAAAGAATGATGATGATAACAGTGATACCGGCCATGACACCAAATCATCTCAGTGAGGAGCGGAGGTAGACAAAACTGGCTTCTTGGGCACTCTGGCCAGAATGGAGACCTGTAGACTTGCTTGCTTATGCAGTGACAGGCGTATTATTGACATCATGCAGTCTGATGATTACTGGATAGCCATGCTATTAGATGCTCTCTACCGTGGGAATTCTTTCCTCTGGCAGAAAGGGAGGACAGATTAGGTTACTACCAGGAGACACTGTGTACGCAGCTTGTCGCAGATTATGGTGAGCTGACGCCTGCTGTCTCCTGCAGAGTCACCCCTTCCCACTGCCATGAGCAACAGAAGCTGCAGCAGTATTAACAGCAGCAGCAGCCATTTCAGTCTCCTCAACGTGATGGAACAGTTCTTCCATGTGCCACACTAGGCAGAGGCCAGTCAGCAAGCTGAAAGCTCCCGCCTCAATGCTCAGGTTCAGACCTACCTAAACTATGGCCAGTCTGTGTCGCATACCCAGTTCTCTGACCCCATGGCTTTCTGAGCAGGCAGACAATCAGCTTTTTTTTTGTAAGGCTGTTGCGGCCTGCATCATGCCACTAATGCCTTTCAATCGTCAGTTTACATATCTTCAGTTTCCACGTGTTTTTTTGTTTTTTTTGGGTGGGGAAAGGAGTTTAAAATTGCAGATAGTGATGATGAGGATCCACAAAGGAATGACCAAGACAAACAACCAAAGACATCTGGGGTGTTTGCTATTTAGATATCCTGGCCTCCTATCTTACATTATGTATATGTTTTACTCTACCATGTAATGATAACCGAGGCCCAGCGAGACATGGTCCCCATATATCGCTCTGTGGCGAAAAGAGCGTCTTAAAGAGCTCCTCCATGTCCCTGATTTTTACGTACTTTTGAAACTCTCCAAAGAGAATACAACCTACCCCGTACGAGTTTCTATCGATACCTCCAGTTGAGACACGCCTGTGGGACACAGTTTAAAACTTTACCTCTACAGTTGAAATGTAGTCCCCTCAAATTTATCGCTAGGCGGGCACAGCCATATGAACCAGTTTCCTCTTTCTACGAGGAGATAATGAAAATGCAAGATTCACCACTCCGGCGATCATTTGAGCGTTGGTCCGTGGGTATTCCTGACCTGGAGGCATCTCATCTGGAGGAGTTGAGCTATGTATGGAGATCTACGGTAATAAGTGCTCGAGACCAGCTCATTCAGATCAAGTGGGTACACAGGGTGTATCTGACCCCGGTGCGCTTGTTTCACATGCGTAGATTACCAGATCCTTCATGTTCGAGATGTGGGGAGTCGAGAGGGTCCTTGAACAATATGATATGGGCATGTCCCACTATGCAGCTGTATTGGGGTCGGATATGCACTTTTAATAATACGAGGCTGGGGCTCTCGGGGATCTGTTCCCCTATGGTATGCTTGCTGGACCTTGTGGTAGACTAAATCCCCACTAAATATGGCAGAACACTGCTCCGTCTACTAATGTTTTATGGGAGAAAGACTATTCTCTTAAACTGGAAACCACCTAAGACCCCTACTCTTGAACAGTGGATACAACTCATAAATGCTGATCTTCACATGTATAAGTTAACATACGCTGCTAGAGGAACTCCGGATTATTTTAAAAACACTGTTTAGGTATTGATCTGGGTGGGGTAACGGGTGCTCAAGTGTGTATATGTGTGTGGCATGAATGAAGTCTAGTGATCGCTCAATATTTCCGGGGGGATACTGCCATAAAAAGACATACGCATGTCATTTTTTAATTTTGTTTGTGTTTCCGCTATATCATATTTTTCCAGTGACTGATTACTGTGATACCTGGGCTTGCTGCTTTCAATAATGTCTAATGTTCTTACTTGTTTTCTTTTATCCCGGTTGGGATGTTGATGCACTGTAAACTAAAACGTTAAAAAATAAATACAATAAAAAAAATTATAACTGAGGCCCGATAAATTTGAAAAAAAAAATTGTAAACATTTAAAACTTAAATTAAACAATTACATTTTTTATAAAAGTGTAATGAATATTTTGGGGGGTTAACACAGCTGAAATGTAAAAAATTTGGGGGGCTTAACATGGTTGAGATTTTGAACTTTAAAATGTTTTTTTGGGGGGGTTAAATTTCTTTAAGGCACAGCATAAATGTACGTGATTACTGCATGAGTACCACCATTTTGTCACAGTCCATGCTGGGGCCTGCATCATGCCACTAATGCCTCAATCTTCAGTCTCTGTGTACTCACTTTCCACACGGTTGAAATTGTAAAAAAAAAAATTGGGAGGAGTTCAATTTCTTTAAGGCGCAGCACTAATGTGCAAGATTACTGCATCAATAGCGATATATTCTCACAGTCCCGGCAATGCTGGCACCTGCATCATGCCACTAATGCCTCTATTGTCACTTTCCGTGCACTAATTTAAAAATTCTTTAGGGGAGGAGGTTTGAAATAGTAAAATTTTGTACACATCCAAAGAAAAAAAAATTGGGGGGGGGGGGGGGGTTAAATTTAAGGCGCAGCATAAATATACGTGATTATTCTATTAATACAGAAATGTTGTCATAGTCAGACAGGCTGAATGTGATCAATAGACCTCTACTTGCTACCAATGCCCCAAAACAACGTCTTACACAGCGCTGGCTGGAACTTTAAACATGCTAATGTATTGGAGTGTATGAGAGAAGCAATCTGATGATTGCCTGTACTATTAAAATATAAAATATTTTTCCCCAAAAAATGGCTGATTTGCTGTTTTTGGTCGCGTCACCTCCCACAACATTTTTTAATAAAAAGTGATAAAAAATCCTTCATTGATACCATTCTGGATGTGTGTAAAAGTACGATAGCCCCCACAAGAAATAAGCCCTCACACAGCTTCATCCACATAACTAAAAACATTTATTGGGGTCAGAATATTGTGATATTTCTTGCATTTTTCAGTATTAAAATGCAAGAAAAACTATACATATGTGGTATTGCCATAATAATACTGACCTGGAGAATAAAAGTAACAGGTCAATTTTACCATATATGGAACGCTGTAAAAGCAAAACCGATTAAACTGTTGCAGAATTGCATTATTTCCAATTTCAGCCCATTTGGAATTTGTTCCTAGCTCCCCACTACATTGTATGAATTATTACATGACGGAATTTGTAAATGGAAAATTAAAAAAGTTACTACCCCAGAAAGGCAGAGAAAACCCCTTAGTGGATGAAAAAGTTAAACATCATCTGCCCCGGATAAGGGAAATTTTTTGAAAACTATGGATTATAAAAAAGCATGAGATGTGTCATGTGATAACGCTGTATCATCAAACGTGCGTTTACCCATAGCTATGTATGTCAGTGTCACTCAGACATAATTTACTATTGCTGCCATTGCGTTCCAGAGCTTAAGGAGGGAAAAAAATTCATGAAAAATAAACGAAAAGAGATTGATTTAAAAAAAAATATAATTATGGCTCCTAGGAGGCTAGAGGGGTTTATATACCAACTTACAGGGCAATTGGAGCAAAAACAAATCTCGACTGGTTCGCTCATCTCTAGTGCTGATAAAAACAAAGTTGCATTGATGTTTTGGTACTTTTCCATACCTAAAAATGTACCAGAGCATCAGACCCCCTTGACTTTTGTTTCAAAAATTACCATGGTAGATATAAGATGTCACTCTGCTTACGTATAACTACTGTAGTCTCATTTTATGGTTTTTCCCTTTTCAAATACCAGCATTGCTTAAAACTTTGCCCATTTACCCTGAACCTAACTAACGCATTTCATACCATTCCTACTCACTCATTTTACACTTAAATTATGAAGCAGAGTCATAAATGTTAAAGGGATTCTGTCACCAGGTTTCACCCCCTCCAGATAAAAATATGGTTATGTTCAGGGAGCTTTAACCATTCCTAATGTTGTCTTATAAATGTAATCTGTAGGCTCATTTTGCGAAAAATACGCTATTACTAACCTGTCAATCATAAAAATATGGTGCCCAAGGGGATGTAAATGGCTCCAAGCTGCCGCCCGCACCCGCTGCCGTTCGTGCCCAGCGCCGCCTCATAATCTTCTGTGACGCCTCCCGCTCTCCCTCCCTCCCCCCTCCTCCTGCTGCTGTAAGATTGCTGTGACGCCTCCCCCTCCTCCTGCTGTAAGATTGCTGTGACGCTTCCCCCTCCTCCTGCTGTAAGATTGCTGTGACGCCTCCCCCCTCCTCCTGCTGTAAGATTGCTGTGACGCCTCCCGCTCTCCCTCCCCCCTCCTCCTGCTGTAACATTGCGATGTTACAGCAGGAGGAGGGGGGAGGGAGGGAGGGAGAGCGGGAGGCATCACAGCGATGTAATAGCAGGAGGAGGGGGAGGCGTCACAGCAATCTTACAACAGCAGGAGGAGGGGGGAGGCGTCACAGCAATCTTACAGCAGCAGGAGGAGGGGGGAGGGAGGGAGAGCGGGAGGCGTCACAGAAGATTATGAGGCGGCGCTGGGCACGAACGGCAGCGGGTGCGGGCGGCAGCTTGGAACCATTTACATCCCCTTGGGCACCTTATTTTTATGAATGACAGGTTAGTAATAGCGTATTTTTAGCAAAATGAGCCTACAGATTACATTTATAAGACCACATTAGGAATGGTTAAAGCTCCCTGAACATAACCATATTTTTATCTGGAGGGGGTGAAACCTGGTGACAGAATCCCTTTAAAGGGAGCTTGTATACCACCATTATGGGTAGGTGCCCAAAAGCATAACCATACCTTTCATGTCATAATTCAGTTCTCATCCTCAGAAATGCTTTTTTGTTATTTTTATGTAAATAAAGTTTCCAATGCACTGTGGGCGGGGCTATTCATTTTGGTGCACCTAACTTCCCCTGTGTCTTAGCTTCCAGCTCAAAAATCTCTGTCAATTAAACAAGAAGGTGAGGTGCTGTAAGGTCTTATGGTAGAGCAATGGGGCACCAAATGGAGCTGCATTGCCCATGGTGTACTGTAAACCTAACTTGCATAAAAAAAAAGAAGCATTTCTTAGTATTAGAGGACCAGATTTTCATAACAAAAGTATAGCTAAGTTTCGTAGGCACCTACCCTACATGGTGGTATACTTACTTTGAAACTTACTTTGGAGGTGAAAGACTTCCTTTAACATTTTTACATACAGTACACTGAAGAGTTGAGCTGGGTCTGCTAATGTAGTGTCCCACTAGGTATGGGTGGGCACTACACAAGGGTCAATTGGTGTGCGCGTTACTCCTACTCACAAGGAACAGGAATGTCATATTTAATTCTGCATTTAATGTATGTTTTAATGTGTTTTTACATGCAATGTACCCCTGTGTGATGCAGTAGCAGGCCTAGTTGGGTGTAGTTAGACATCCCAGACACTAGAGGGAGATAGGGAGCCCCTAGTATAAATGTCCAGGCCCAGACAGGGAGTGGGAGTGCAGAGTCAGGAGTCTGAGAAGACAGAGGCCAGTAAGCCTGCTCCTGACATGCAGCTGGATAGCCCTGGCTGCTAGTGATGTCCAGGAGGCTGTTGAGAAGCTCCAGCCTGCCTGAGAACAAGAGAGCCTAAGTTAGCTCTGAAGAGATACCCCAGTTGCAGGATCCAACCTCCTGGGAGAAACCTACAGTTATCCACCTGATAGGAGGAGGCGACCCAGGGTAAGCAAAGTGACCCTGATGGGCAGAGGATCTTTAGGAAGCATAGCAAGGAATCTAATACCTGAGGAAGAAAGTAACCAAGGATTTAAGCCACCCTTTTAGGCATCCGGGCCTTGGGAGATGTAAAGCCAGAGCAGGAGTTCTAGAAGGGACACTGTACATTGATTCTGAGAAAGGTACAACCTGCTGCTGAGTGCTTGTGGAATTTACCCTCAGCGTATCTTGCATGACTATTGCCTGCCATATTGTGAATGAGCCCCCTTGTGGAACTGTAATATCAAGACTGTACTACACCTGCTGTACAAAGTTGGATTGTCCAGTAAAGTTTACGTTTGGTTCACTGCATGCTTGTGTACCTTCATCATTCCAACCACCAACCGGCGTGCCACCGTCCAAAGGCACTGGCGTCACGAATACCACAGGGACCTTGCCCCAGGCACACAAAATACCTGTAACATCCAGGGCACCTCAACTACCATCAGGCCTGGTCCCTATCTACAGAGCATGCCCCAGAGGAACTGTGTCTACCTCTCCTTCACTGCCACGCGCCTGCCCAGGGTTCTTCAAATATAGTGAGTACCCTCGATTGCCCATAACTGTGACCTCACTTCGTCATACCCTGCAGGTCTGGCGTGTTGCACTAAGAACAGGCAGCTCCTTGCTCCTCAGGCAATTATATACATCAGTAAGCATTAAATAGACCATTTCTGAGTACTTTAAATGTAATCTGTCACTAGTTTTATTCTTTTCTATCTGAGAGCAGCATAAACTGGTGACAGAGACCATGAGTAAAATGCTGGGTCACTTACTGCAACTGATTAAGTCATTTTGCTAAAAATCACTACTGATTAGCCCGACCACAAGTAAAGCACTGAAGTCCGTTTAAGGCTACTTTCACACTTGCGTTCAGAGCGGATCCGTCTGGTGTCTGCACAGACGGATCCGTTCCTATAATGCAGACGATGGGATCCGTTCAGAATGGATCCGTCTGCATTATAGTTTAGAAAAAATTCTAAGTGTGAAAGTTGCTCAGACGGATCCGTCCAGACTTTACATTGAAAGTCAATGGGGACGGATCAGTTTGAAAATTGAGCCATATTGTGTCAACTTCAAACGGATCTGTCCCCATTAACTTACATTGTAAGTCTGGACGGATCCATTTGCCTCCGCACGGCCAGGCGGACACCCGAACGCTGCAAGCAGCGTTCGGGTGTCCGCCTGCTGAGCGGAGCAGAGGCCAAACGGTGCCAGACTGATGCATTCTGAGCGGATCCGCATCCACTCAGAATGCATTAGGGCAGTACGGATGCATTCGGGGCCGATTGTGAGAGCCTTTAAACGGAACTCACAAGCGGAGCCCCGAACGCTAGTGTGAAAGTAGCCTTATACAGTGCACAAGCTCCCCCTCTCTCCACATGGATTGAATGATTTCGTCCTATAACATTCAGTTGAGAGGGGCAGTATGAGGACTCCTGAGCTTGTGAACTATATACAGCAGACTCCATAGGATTCCATACTACCCACAGGGACTGCTTGTCATTAACTAATTAAGTTCCTGAATAGGAATGCCCCTATCATGGTGGCTATTCTGCTGTAGGAAGGGCCTCTGTAGCATGTAGGTATTGCAGGGCAAGTTTACCAGCTCTTGCGTAACCAGGTTGCTAGCATCAAGTTGGCAGTGGATGAGCGTTTGCTGGGCAGATCATAGTACCCAGACAATTTTGTCACAAAGAACAGCAGGATTTAAGTAGAGCACAGATCATATTGTTTCCAAGCCAAGTCCCCACACACATCTCTACTCCATCTCAGGAGCTTATCCCAGCTGTCAGCCTACGGCTCTCCTGCCTCCTTGCCTGGCTTCTGGAGCAGAAACAGGCGACGTTCTTACAGCATTACAAAACTGGAGATCTGAAATTACCCTTATGATTCTTTTTCATTTGTATGTCATTGTCTGGGAAAAGGCTACAATAACATATTGTTTGACAAGAAAATACAGAGAAACAACAGTAAATACCTAGTAAGCCTCTTACTAGTTTTCTTCTTTAACACATTACATTTTACCTTGGTCGCTCCACAAACCACAATACAGTTCTTTTAAACACAGAAAAGAATATGTGCTATTTCAATGGAAACCATGTGCCAAGAATTCTAATATCAGTGGTGGGTAATAAAATTGGTAATTCTTGTTCACTACTGCAACTTCCAACTTTTTATATCCAGCATTTTATTACTAACCACATACCTATTCTTCCAAATATCAGCATTACTGCTACGAAGCTACTTGGTAAGGCTTTCACCCCTACTACCACAAGTTAGAAAACCACATTCACAGAATAATTTAGTAAATAACAGTATAGAAAATAAAATGTAAACCTTGAGCATAAATTTTGTTTTTTCTGGCTGCAGCCTGTGGCTATTTAATAATATATCACAGATGGGAAAGAAGAGAACTACATGGATACTATTTCCTAGCACACTTATTCTATTAAGGCAAATCATAGAGTACAAATTACATTTCACATTACAGCTAACCGCCACTCCAAACCTGGCTTATTACTAATCTTGTCCTCTAAGTAAATACGAAAAGGTATGCTTCTACATTAAATTTTACGTTTTCTCGGTGATGAGGGTGAGGGCAGCTTTCTTGGGTATACTCACACCTACTGTATTTTATGTATTACAGCAGGATCAACAACAATCCAGCCACCAGTTAAACATTTAGGCCAGAATGAAACTTGTTCTTTGTATGGCTAAATTCATACTTGTGTTTTTCATTTCTGTTTTTCTGCTCCAGTATAGAAGGAGAGCAATGAAAATGATGACAAGTGGTGACAAATACTATTGGCGCCAATGCACCTCCTTTATTCATGGACAGACACCAATAGCCCCCAATGCACCTCCTTTATTCATGGACAGACACCAATTGCGCCCAATGCCCCCCCCCCCCCCCTTTATTCATGGTAGTAACACAAGAAAGCAAAAGAAAAGCTGCCATAAAACTTTCTTTTCATGTAGAATACAATTATTTACTAAAAGAGTGGTGACAGGTCCTCTTTAAAGAGAGCCTGTCACCATAAACTACAGTGCAATCTGAAGGCAGCATGTTATAGAGCAAGAGGAGCTGAACAGATTCAGCAAAACTTATAATTTATACATTGACATCTCTGCTCTTTCTCAGCTCAGTTGCACGTGTGGAGGTGTTATCAGTGATTGATTGCATTCTCGGTAGATAGCTGTCAGTCACTGATAGCTGTACATAGGGGAGGTGTTATCAGTGATTGTATACATAGATAGCTATTATGAAAAGAGTTCAAAGAGCCAGCTTCCAAAGGTAAAAATTCTGCCTTTATTGTTCCAAGACTTAAAATCCAAAGTAGCAAAAAGTCTTCCCGTTTCAGGTCAAACAAAGACCCTTAAAGGGAGCCAGCAGTATGTTCTTAAAGATCCTTTTCTTCCTCTGGCCAGATGCACCAAAATCTTGAAAAACAAACTTTAATCCCCTGCACTTGCTATGTAACAGCAGAGTTTGAGGACAAGGGGGCAGCGGCCTCCTCGCTCCAAGTCAAGCTAAGCCCGCCCCTTACCCGTCCTCCCTTCACTGTGATTGACATCCTGCTGTGAGGCTGGGATCGTGCAAGTCTCGCGCATGCGCGGTGCGCTCCTTGTCACTGCACAATCACAATCGCTGCCAGAGTTTAATGCTAAAGCCTGCTAGGACCAAGACAAAGTGTGAAGACTGAAGACTGTATTTGAAGACCGTTTATTCAAGTAAAGCTGCTATTGAACTTCATACCAGGTGTGGACTCAAGTTACTTCTTTCATCCCTCAAGTTTTTACCCCTATTTGTCTGCTTCGGAGCCAACGCCTGGAGTTCCAGCTGTATCCAGGTAGGAGCACCATGATACTCGCACTCAACATAAAGGGACATTTTAGGCCACTCTATACCACTCGGCCATTCCTACACCTGGGTACTCAGGTCATCTTTAGGGCCCCAGGGGGTGGCCCGCTGCAGATGTGGACCCATTCATTTTAATGGGGCCAGAAAAGATGCAGACAACACACCATGTGTTGTCCGCATCCATATATTAATTCTGTGATTCCACAAAAAAAGATAAAATATGTCCTATTCTTGTCCATTTTGCAGCCAAGGATATGACATTTCTAGTGGATTTTAAATAGAAATGGTGGCCAGGATCTGTGATTTGTGGACCGCAAAATCAATATGGTCGCGTGCATGAGCCCTAAGGCTGGTGCTCGAGTCCCGGGCTTGCCTCCTCATTTCTTTTGGATGGTAATGTTTTCAATGCAGATAGCCAGTTGCTGTTACAGGCAGTGCTCTCTGGGGGAAAAGTAAATTCTCTTGCATCCAGAAGGAAGAAAATTGACTTTCTACCGTTATCTATAGGTAACTACCCTGTAGGTCAAAGTCATATCCACTAAAGAGTCTTGAACCATGACAAACCAGAGACACCCATCCGCAGTTAGCTGTTTAGGAGCTATTGCTTTTCATTATAGAGTGGTTGGCTAGTTGAAATCCCTTTGAAGCAGCTTTTTGTAGGTACTGGTTCTCTTTGTGGAGATCCAGGTTATGTATAAAGCCTTACAGGCAACCTTCCCAGAGCTGCCCAGCCGACCTCTGAAAACAGTGCAAATGGGTGCCTTTGGTTTGGCTGATAGCCCCAGTAATGTTTCAAGGCTCTTTAATACATCAGAGTTAGCTATCTATAGGTGGCACTACAGAGACTTCTCCACATCCTGCTTTCATGTCTCAATGCTATACATCTGCACTTACCAGCTCTGTGCCGCACCATTGTTTGGATGCTGACTGTGGGCGCTATTGCTAATGTAACGACCCTCATTAGTGTTGAACACGAATATTCGAATAGCAAATTTTTATCATGAATATCACCACTTCGAGAATTCGCAAATATTTGGAATATAGTGCTATATATTCATTATATCGAATATTACAGCATTTTTTTCCATCTGAACAGATGATTCCTCTCTGCTTCTTGCTTGTGGGCCAATGAGAAGGAAGCAATGTCAAGTTCACAACAATACTTAGTGCACCAATCAGTAATCTGTAGTCAGACCTGCTAAAATGTGAAGTTTCACATATTGCGCAAAAATATTCTAATCACTGCCGATTAGCGCGATCGCGAATATATTGGAGCACTTGACTGTATCTGCATATAAAGGTAATGTTCTGCCATGCCAACCATTTTCTCCAGTCTCAGGAAACTTCTAGCAGCAGAAAAATGTAGCCAAAGTGACCCACGCCTGTATTTCACGTTACGGATTCGCATTACGCGATTTTTACACTGCAGATTTTTCGCATTCAAAAAAATAACCTCGAATTCGCGAAATTCGTGAAATTCGACGAATATTCTACAAAATATTTGTGAAATATCGCTATTATGAATATAGCCCCTGCCGCTCATCACTAACCCTCATGTAAAGAACCATGCCTCCATTCCTCCCACACAGACAGTCTCTTCTCAGAGCTCCTGCATGCCCTTCTATTACAATGTGTTAACCAGTGCTGTAACTGCCCACTGCCGTTCTGTTACTCACTAGACTCCAATGGTCAGCACGTGAAACACAGCCTCGAGACAGAGAGGGAATGTGGGAGACAAGAGGCATGTGATGTATGGCCTTCATCACACAAGCAGGAGATAAATATGAACTTGTAACTGCATTTTAAGCAGACGCTACATAAAAAATTGATAGATCTTCCATACGGAAGCCATTTGTGCATAGTTTTTAAAGATACGAAAACTCCTTTAAGGGTATATCCACACAGGACGGAAAATACAGCAGAAAACTCCACTACCAGTTTTTACACAGATGAGTGGCAAACCCGCAGGAAAAAAATGGATGCATAAGGGTACATGTATACGTTCAGGATTCATGTGCAGAGAATATGCACTGAAATCTGCAGGTGTACACAGGCAAATCTGTGCGATCAATCCGCATCAATTGGTGCGGATTTGCATGCGGATTTGGTGCAGATTTTTCACATGCGGATCTTACTAAGTGAATAGAGAAAATCCGGTCAGGAAAAATAAAATAAATTGACATGCTGCGGATTTTAAAATCTGCACCGCAGGTACAAATCCGCATTGTGTGCATTGAGAATTTCAAATTCTCATAGAATACAATGTACATAGCTACGGTGCGGATTTTCCGCACGCAATCCTGATCATGTGCATGTAGCCTTAGGCCCCGTTCTGATTTGCTCCGGATGCATTGCGTGTGCATTGCAGGAAACCCGCGTGAGTAGGCACGCAAACGCAGTCAGTTTTCACTGCGATTGCGTTCCGATGTTGTTTTTTTTCCGCGCAAGTCCAATGCGTTTTGCACGCGGGTGAGAAAAAACTGAATGCGGTACCCAGACCCGAACTTCTTCACTAAAGTTCGGGTTTGGGTTAGGTGTTCTATTCATCTATTCATTTTATTATTTTCCCTTATAACATGGTTATAAGGGAAAATAATAGCATTCTTAATACAGAATGCTTACTAAACTGTGGATTGAGGGGTTAAAAAAGAAAAAAAACTCACCTTATCCATCGTCTTCTTGCTTCTACTTTCAAATCCCCCCCCAAAAAAAAGGACCTTTGATAAGGTAATTGCGCTGACCACATGGTGAGCGCGGTGACGTCAGCGCAGGTCCTGCTGAATGACCATAGAAGATTTCTATCTTCAATTATCAGGACCTGCGCTGACGTCACCGCACTCATCATGTGGTCAGCGCAATTACCTCATCAAAGGTCCTTTTGCAGGTCTTGAAAGATGAAGCAAGAAGACGATGCCGGCTGCGCGATCAATTGGATAAGGTAATTTTTTAAAGGGTTTAAGAACCACTCGCATGTTTGTTTTTTCAGACATGCATTTCAAAATGATATTACCGTATTTTTTGCCCTAAAAGACGGAACTGCCCAGGTTTTAAAGGGTGAAAATAGGAAAAAAAAATATTTTGAAGTCTATGGGCTGCATAACGGATCTGTCCCGTTTCCGTTATGCAGGAGAGGACTCCGGATCCGTTTTGCAGCCCATAGACAGCTATTCTGACGGAATGAATAACGGAATGACTCTAAAGGCATTCTGTTATGTATTACATCATAGAATTGCGTTATGGTCCGTGGTAACGGAATCCATAAGGCAATTCTGCTTTTACCACCAAACGAAGCGTTAACGAATTTCAAAATATGAAAATTCGCTTATCTCTAGTCACTTTAATAGGAGTGGGGTTACTTTATTAGGGGGGTCACTTTATTAGAATCGGGGTCATTAGGGGTACTTTAGGGAGGGCAGACACAGTTTGCAGTGCACACAGTGGCGTACACACAATCCATGGGGCCCCGGTGCGAAATTGATCCCCCCCCCCCCCAACTCGCCGCCGCACCTACCCCCACTACCGCCCCTCAGATCAGATCAGCCCAGGCCCCAATCTGGCAATCCCATCAAAGCAAGGCAGATGGCCCCTGGCAGTTGACCCGGGGGGGGGGGGGGTAGGGTTTACAGTCACTGGCACTCATCTCTGGCAGGAAAAGCCCGCAGCAACAGGGCACACTGAGGCCCTCAGCCCCGCAGGCATCCCCCCTGGCAGATGACTGGGGGGGGGAGGGTTTACAGACTACAGTCACTGGCACTCATTTCTGGCAGGAAAAGCCTGCAACAGGGCACACTGAGGCCCCCAGGCATCCCCCCTGGCAGATGAACGGGGGCAGGGGGAGGGTAATTACAGACTACAGTCACTGCCACTCGTCTCTGGCAGGAAAAGCCCGCAACAGGGCACACTGAGGCCCCCAGCCCCCCAGGCATCCCCCCTGGCAGATGACCGGGGGAGGGTTTACAGTCAGACTCAGTGTGCCCTGTTGCGGGCTTTTCCTGCCAGAGACGAATGCCAGTGACTGTAAACCCTCCCCCCGGTCATCTGCCAGGGGGGATGCCTGGGGGGCTGGGGGCCTCAGTGTGCCCTGTTGCAGGCTTTTCCTGCCAGGGACTAGTGGCAGTGACTGTAGTCTGTAATTACCCTCCCCCTGCCCCCGGTCATCTGCCAGGGGTAATGCCTGGGGGGCCTCAGTGTGCGGGCTTTTCCTGCTGCCAGAGACGAGTTGTGCCCCCCCCCCCCCGGTCATCTGCCAGGGGGTAATGCCTGGGGGGCCTCAGTGTGCGGGCTTTTCCTGCTGCCAGAGACGAGTTGTGCCCCCCCCCCGGTCATCTGCCAGGGGCTAATGCCTGGGGGGCTGGGGGCCTCAGTGTGCACTGTTGCAGGCTGCCAGGGTCCGCTCCTCCTCCTCCCTCCCCCCCTCTTTTACTTACTTACCGTCTGCAGTTCTTCTCATCCTCTTTTAGTCCTTCCGGATCCCGGTCTGACTTCAGGTGCGCGCCGCGCGCGCATGTTCTCGCGAGACCTGCACGGGAGTTCGCACAGGTCTCGCGGGAGTTCACGGGCCCGGCGCCGGCCGCAAGGAGGAAGGCGGGGGCAACTTAACTGGTATTGGGATGGGAATCAGATGCCAGACGCAGCTGCAGCAGGGGCCAGGGGCCCGCAGGCGGCCGGGCCCCCTGGGGTGCCGGGCCCGCTCGCAACTGCGACCCCTGCGACCCCTATATGTACGCCACTGAGTGCACAGCTCTCATAGTGCACATAACCATGAGCAGTCACATGTGAAGACAGAGAGGCAGAGCAGGCATCTGTGACAGGGAAGTCTGCTCCGCCCCTCGTCTGCCTGCTCTCGCGCTCCCATTCAATTTTCCTCCTCCATAACAGCGCATCGCATTCGGGCCGGCCTGTCCCTACCACCCAGCACTTGCTGCGGCCGACCCTTTCACAGACAACCCGCAGAATGAACCAGCCCCTGCATCATGCCATCTCCAGCGGCGGCCGGTCCCTGCCTAGACAGAACTGCAGTGCGGCCGACCTTTCCTCCCAGCACCCGCAGCGCAGCCGGCCCTTCCATTCCAGCACTGCAGCGTCAGCAAGGTATCGTAACAAGGAAAGTGCCGGACACATTTTTCCCTATATTCACCCCATAAGACGCACTTACAGGGCGAAAAATACGGTAAATCTCATTTAGTAATAAAGTTACATATATAGATGCTTAGTTTAGACAAAATTCCCATCTTCATTTTCAGTTACTGACTAACCATTCTGTCCTTATACTTATGCCTTCCCCAGGAAACCAGGTTGTGCCCTTCCTGTGTAGATGGAAACTACAAGCAGAGTCTGAAGGAAGATTGTCATCTGCTGTATCTCCGCACCCACTACAGCCCTCACCTCCTCCTTCTCCTATAGAATATACAGGTAACACTCGAAAAATTAGAATATCGTGCAAAAGTCCATTTATTTCAGTAATGCAAATTAAAAGAATTGCATTAATGCAGCTTAAAATTAGAATATTGTAAAAAGGTTCAGTATTCTAGGCTCAAAGTGTCACATTCAGCTAATTAATCCATACCCCCTGAGCAAAAGGTACCTGAGATTATGACTTTGGGGTTTCATAAGCGGTAAGTCATAATCATCCAAATTATAACAAATAAAGGCTTGGAATATCTCACTTTGCATGGAATGAGTCTATCTCGTATGTTAGTTTCACCTTTTAAGTTGCATTACTGAAATAAATTAACTTTGCACAATATTCTAACTTTTCGAGTTTCACCTGTAGAATGGTTAGAATCACTAAGCTGCAAGGCCCTTTTGACATCACATGGGTTACACATAGCAGATAAATTAAATAACCAACAAATGCCTAAACCTATGTTGGCTATTCTATAAGCCCCTTTATACAGTATTAGGAAGTTAAACATAATAATTTAATCAGTGTTTTGATTTTGCAGTCTGAAAAGGTTCTGTGAGGACAATGAGAATACAGACTTGGAGACGTTTCAGCACATGGACATACCCCCTACCTTATAAATAAACCTGATCTGGCCGCCATTTTACATTCAGTGTTTTTCCAGTGTAGGAAGAGGTTGCTGTGTGGAGCATGGACTGTTAGGGACACCAATCGCTAGCTAATAGGGCCACAAAAGTCCTTTTAAGGACTGGTATAGGTGTGCTATCGATAGGTGTGATACACAGAGGGGTGCGATATACTTATAATATACTTTTATAATGAGTCAAAAACACATAGATCTATATAGTGATCACCTGGAAGTCAGGGGCCTAGGGGCTAGGGGCTTACTAGGGCCATTTTTATATAGGGTAAGATTCCGAACGGGGTCGCTCTTATCAGGGCGGGTGGTCTGTGGTTAGGCTATCAGGGCCAGAATAGCACCCCCCTGTAGGGCAATATCAGGGACAGTTCTTTGCCCACCCTGTCCTTCAATACCACATCATCATCTAGCCCAGGGATAGATGTTTTTTGCTTTCCCTCCGGGATTCATGGATGTGAACTGGAACCCCCCGGATTGTGGTAGGACATATGGTTTCTGATTTGGTGGCGCCGAGCCCTTGTTATTGCCTACCACATCTGTGCTTTTTGCTTAACTTTAATAATTTCATTTATTCATTTTGAGGGATATCTTTTCCATTCACACGTCCGCAAAATGCGTCCGCATCCGTTTCCGCAATTTCGCAGACAAGATTAGGCATTTTCTATTATAGTGCCAGCGATGTGCGGTCTAATGGATTGCCTGTTGTAATATACTTTCTATGTTAGAAAGTATATCATAGTGCATTTGTATTGTACGGCAGTTCTGCTGCAATACTGCAGGTATATAGAGGGACAAGCGTTATTGGAACAAATAATTTCTAATGGTGTGATATACCAGTCGCCCCCTAAAAAAACTGATTGAAGCGGGGGTGTTATATACCAATATACTTTCTTTATAGTGCATTTGCACATGCGCGTACGCGAAAATTATATTGCTGATATTTCGCATTGAAAAAAATAATGAATGGAGATCGCAAATTCGAATAATACATCTGGTATGTCACTGTCCATGTTGTGGGACTATTTGTGCACTTCTAGTAATTATTTCTTGGCTGCAAATATGAGATGAAGGTTTTTCAGGTTCGCCAGCCATTAAAATGAATGGGACCCGCCGCGAACTTGCGGCTCGCAAACATTTGATCGCGTTCATGTACCGTCCCGGCAGATGTTCGTCCATCACAGCATCCATTTTTAGTGAATATAGTACAGAGAAAAGGCAGATAAAGATGGCAGACCAGCACCGGAAAACCAGAAAGGAGACTGGTAGCCGGGATAAGGCAACAATAAAACATGTTTTGGCATATTTGTAGAGATACCTTTAGGTTTAGACGGGGGAGAAAAAAAAAAGGATGGGAGAGCTTCTTTAAAATTCTAGTAAATGTATCGGGATGTGGTGGCCTGTCCTTTTGCTAAATTCTGTTCACTTTTTAACCACTTCAGCCCCGCTAGCTGAAACACCCTTAATGACCAGAGCACTTTTTGCACTTCTGCACTACACTACTTTCACCGTTTATCGCTCGGTCATGCAACTTACCACCCAAATGAATTTTACCTCCTTTTCTTCTCACTAATAGAGCTTTCATTTGGTGGTATTTCATTGCTGCTGACATTTTTACTTTTTTCGTTATAGCGATTTTTTTGCAAAAAAATTACATTTTTCACTTTCAGCTGTAAAATTTTGCAAAAAAAAAATGACATTCCATATATAAATTTTTCACTAAATTTATTGTTCTACATGTCTTTGATAAAAAAAAATGTTTGGGCAAAAGTTATAGCGTTTACAAACTATGGTACAAAAATGTGAATTTCCGCTTTTTGAAGCAGCTCTGACTTTCTGAGCACCTGTCATGTTTCCTGAGGTTCTACAATGCCCTGACAGTAGAAAACCCCCACAAATGACCCAATTTCAGAAAGTAGACACCCTAAGGTATTCACTGATGGGCATAGTGAGTTCATAGAACTTTTTATTTTTTGTCACAAGTTAGCGGAAAATGATGATTTTTTTTTGTCCTTACAAAGTCTCATATTCCACTAACTTGCGACAAAAAATAAAAAATTCTAGGAACTCGCCATGCCCCTCACGGAATACCTTGGGGTGTCTTCTTTCCAAAATGGGGTCACTTGTGGCGTAGTTATACTGCCCTGGCAATTTAGGGGCCCATATGTGTGAGAAGTAGTTTGCAATCAAAATCTGTAAAAAATGACCGGTGAAATCCGAAAGGTGCACTTTGGAATGTGGGTCCCTTTGCCCACCTAGGCTGCAAAAAAGTGTCACACATGTGGTATCGCCGTACTCAGGAGAAGTTGGGGAATGTGTTTTGGGGTGTCATTTTACATATACCCATGCTGGGTGAGAGAAATATCTTGGCAAAAGACAACTTTTCCAATTTTTTTATACAAAGTTGGCATTTGACCAAGATATTTATCTCACCCAGCATGGGTATATGTAAAATGACACCCCAAAACACATTCCCCAACTTCTCCTGAGTACGGCGATACCACATGTGTGACACTTTTTTGCAGCCAAGGTGGGCAAAGGGGCACATATTCCAAAGTGCACCTTTCGGATTTCGCAGGCCATTTTTTACATATTTTGATTGTAAACTACTTCTCACACATTAGGGCCCCTAAATTGCCAGGGCAGTATAACTACGCCACAAGTGACCCCATTTTGGAAAGAAGACACCCCAAGGTATTCCGTGAGGGGCATGGCGAGTTCCTAGAATTTTTTATTTTTTGTCACAAGTTAGCGGAAAATGATGATTTTTATTTTTTTTTTTTTCCTTACAAAGTCTCATATTCCACTAACTTGCGACAAAAAATAAAAAAATTCTAGGAACTCGCCATGCCCCTCACGGACACCTTGGGGTGTCTTCTTTCCAAAATGGGGTCACTTGTGGGGTAGTTATACTGCCCTGGCAATTTAGGGGCCCATATGTGTGAGAAGTACAGTAGTTTGCAATCAAAATGTGTAAAAAATGGCCTGCGAAATCCGAAAGGTGCTCTTTGGAATGTGTGCCCCTTTGCCCACCTAGGCTGCAATAAAGTGTCACACATCTGGTATCGCCGTACTCAGGAGAAGTTGGGGAATGTGTTTTGGGGTGTCATTTTACATATACCCATGCTGGGTGAGAGAAATATCTTGGCAAAAGACAACTTTTCCCATTTTTTTATACAAAGTTGGCATTTGACCAAGATATTTTTCTCACCCAGCATGGGTATATGTAAAATGACACCCCAAAACACATTCCCCAACTTCTTCTGAGTACGGCGATACCAGATGTGTGACACTTTTTTGCAGCCTAGATGCGCAAAGGTGCCCAAATTCCTTTTAGGAGGGCATTTTTAGACATTTGGATCCCAGACTTCTTCTCACGCTTTAGGGCCCCTAAAAAGCCAGGGCAGTATAAATACCCCACATGTGACCCCACTTTGGAAAGAAGACACCCCAAGGTATTCAATGAGGGGCCTGGCGAGTTCATTGAAATTTTTTTTTGGGCATAAGTTAGCGGAAATTGATTTTTTTTTCGTTTTTTCTCACAAAGTCTCACTTTCCGCTAACTTGGGACAAAAATTTAAATCTTTCATGGACTCAATATGCCCCTCAGCGAATACCTTGGGGTGTCTTCTTTCCAAAATGGGGTCATTTGTGGGGTGTTTGTACTGCCCTGGCATTTGAGGGTCCCCACAATCATTACATGTATGGCCAGCATTAGGAGTTTCTGCTATTCTCCTTATATTGAGCATACAGGTAATGAGATTTTTTTTTCCGTTCAGCCTCTGGGCTGAAAGAAAAAAATGAACGGCACAGATTTCTTCATTCGCATCGATCAATGTGGATGAAAAAATCTCTGCCAAAAAAAAAAAAAGGAGGGGAAAGGCGTCTGCCAGGACATAGGAGCTCCGCCCAACATCCATACCCACTTAGCTCGTATGCCCTGGCAAACCATATTTCTCCATTCACATCAATCGATGTGGATGAATAAATCATTGCCGGGATTTTTTTTTTAATTCTTTTTATATACAAAGTGTTTGCCAAAGCATAGGAACACCGCCTTCTCCTCAGCTCATATGCCTTGGCAAACGTATCTTTTACTGCAGAGGAGAAATCTCGTCTTGCAGTGCCGCATACACGACTTCCGTGCAATCTGACAGCAGCGCAATGCTTCTGTCAGAATGCACATCAGTGCTGCAGCTAGTCGATCGGTTGGTCCACCTGGAAGGTAAAAAAAAATAAAAAAAATAAAAAACCAGGCCGCAATGCAATAATTTTATTAACTTTGGAACAGAACATATAAACTTTAACTTTTTGAACTGAACATTAACCTTTTTGCTTACTGGTGTTTTTTTTTTTTTTTTTTTTTTTTTTTTACCTTTATAGAACAAACCTCTCCTTCCCCATGGGTCAATGTGCAAAGCGCAAATCGCCCAAAGATGTGGCGAAGTGCGTTATGCACTTTGTCCCAGGTGAAAGGAGACGTTTGCAGCAGCTGTGAGTGAAATGGGCCCTAATAGCCCTGTGTGCCTGTCCTGGTGAGATGTGATCCCTATGCTAGGTGTACCTGTGTGTGGTACTTCTGGAAACACTCCCCTAAGCATAGGGCAGGGTGGTCAGGACAGTCAGGACAGAAATAGCGGGTGTCACGCCTTATTCCACTCCTGCTACAGACACAACATCTTTTTCGGGGTGACGGTTGGGTTGAGGTACCGGCAACGACATTGGGGAAATGTCGCTCGTGTAGACGGCTAACTACACTGGTGGATGGGGCCACGGAACCTCCTGGGTATAGGAGGTTCTCGATGATCTCTTCCTGAAATTTGAGGAAGGATCCTGTTCTCCCAGCCTTACTGTAGACAACAAAACTATTATACAGAGCCAATTGAATCAAATATACAGACACCTTCTTATACCAGCGTCTGGTTCTACGGGAAACTAAATACGGAGACAACATCTGGTCATTGAAGTCCACCCCTCCCATGTGAAGGTTATAGTCGTGGACTGAGAGGGGCTTTTCAATGACACGGGTTGCTCGCTCAATTTGTATTGTCGTGTCTGCGTGAATGGAGGAGAGCATGTAAACGTCACGCTTGTCTCTCCATTTCACCGCGAGCAGTTCTTCGTTACACAATGCAGCCCTCTGCCCCCTTGCAAGACGGGTGGTAACGAGCCGTTGGGGGAAGCCCGCGCGGTGCCACAGGCGCCAATCTGTTCTAGAAACAAATGCCTAAAGAGGGCCACACTTGTGTAGAAATTGTCCACATAAAGATGGTACCCCTTGCCGAATAAGGGTGACACCAAGTCCCAGACTGTCTTCCCACTGCTCCCCAGGTAGTCAGGGCAACCGACTGGCTCCAGGGTCTGATCTTTTCCCTCATAGACACGAAATTTGTGGGTATAGCCTGTGGCCCTTTCACAGAGCTTATACAATTTGACCCCATACCGGGCACGCTTGCTTGGGATGTATTGTTTGAAGCCAAGGCACCCGGTAAAATGTATTAGGGACTTGTCTATGCAGATGTTTTGCTCTGGGGTATACAAATCTGCAAATTTCTGGTTGAAATGGTCTATGAGGGGCCGAATTTTGTGGAGCCGGTCAAAAGCTGGGTGGCCTCTGGGATGGGAGGTGCTATTGTCACTAAAGTGCAGGAAACGCAGGATGGCCTCAAAACGTGCCCTGGACATAGCAGCAGAGAACATGGGCATGTGATGAATTGGGTTCGTGGACCAATATGACCGCAATTCATGCTTTTTGGTTAGACCCATGTTGAGGAGAAGGCCCAGAAAAGTTTTAATTTCGGAAACTTGGACTGGTTTCCACCGGAAAGGCTGGGCATAAAAGCTTCCCGGGTTGGCGGTTATAAATTGTGTGGCATACCGGTTTGTTTCGGCCACGACTAAGTCCAAGAGCTCCGCAGTCAAGAACAGCTCAAAAAATCCCAGGGCCGAACCGATCTGAGCTGTCTCAACCCGAACTCCAGACTGGGCGGTGAAAGGGGGAACTACAGGTGCAGCTGAAGTTGGGGACTGCCAACCAGGGTTTGCCAGCACCTCAGGGAGTATAGGGGGTCTACGGGCCCGTCTTTGCGGTGGCTGCGACGGGGTAACTACTGCTCGTGCCACCGTACCAGCTTCAACTGCCCTTCTGGTGCTCGCCACTTCACCATGTTCTACGGCAGTGCTGGTACTAGGTCCAGGGAGGGCTGCGCTGCTGGTGTATGCCTCATCACGTAATCCGACAGCGCCACTCTGCTGCCCTTGAAGCGGATCCTGCGCAACCTGTGGTCTAGCGACACGGGGCCGGGTACGCCTGGTGCCATCAGGGACCTCAGCCTCCTCGTCCGAACTTTGGGTCAGAGTGCCACTGCTTTCTACAGGTTCATATTCTGACCCGCTAGATTCGTCAGATGAGGGTTCCCATTCCTCATCCGACTGGGTCAGAAGCCTGTAGGCCTCTTCAGAAGAATACCCCCTGTTTGACATTTGGGCAACTAAATTTAGGGGTATTCCCTGAGACTACCCAAGAAAAAAAGCAAGCCTGTCTTACAAATGGGAGGCTAGCGAAGTACCGGAGGCCGCTGCGGTTGATAAAAAATATCAAAACGGATTTTTTATCGCCGCAGCGCGTGTAAAGTGAATGTGCAGTGATCAAAAAATATATATTTTTTGTCACTGCGGTGGGGCGGGCGTGGGTGAACGCACGTGTGGGTCAAACACTGCGTTTTGGGTGGAGGGCGAACTAAAGTGACACTAATACAATTATAGATCTGACCGTGATCAGTTTTGATCACTTCCAGATACTATAAAAGTACAAATGCTGATTAGCGATACGCTAATCAGCGAATAAGGGACTGCGGTGCGGTGGGCTGGGCGCTAACTGATCCCTAAACTACCTAACCAAGGGGCCTAAACTATCCTAAAACCTAAAGGTCAATACCAGTGGAAAAAAAAAGTGACAGTTTACACTGATCACTTTTTTCCTTTCACTAGTGATTGACAGGGGCGATCAAAGGGGGTGATCAAACGGTTAATTGGGGTGCAGGGGGTGATCTGGGGCTAGTGTGTGGTGTTTGGTGTACTCACTGTGAAGCCTGCTCCTCTGCTGGATCCAACCGACGAAAAGGACCAGCAGAGGAGCAGGGCAGCCATATAACAGATCATATTTACTAATATGATCTGCTATATGGCTTCTGATTGGATTTTTTAAAAATCATCAGCTTGCCAGCCGCGATCATTGGCTGGCAAGCTGATGACGCGACCCCCCTTGACGAAATGCCGGCCCGCATTGAGCATGCGCGGGCCGGCTAAGCGCGTCATCTCGCGTCTCGCGAGATGACGCGCCAATGCATGATTGTGCGCAGCGCTGCCGCCTCCGGAGCGCGGATCTGCGTTAGGCGGTCCGGAGGCGGTTAAGAAAGTGGGCAGTGCAGCATACAAATTTTTCTGCAAACGTGATTTTGTGCAAAACTTTGTTACTTTTGTATGCCAGGTTCTGAAGTACTATATTTTTGGCCCTATAAGGCTACTTTCACACTTGCGTTTGGGGTTCCGCTTGTGAGATCCGTTTGAGGGCTCTCACAAGCGCCCCGAACTGATCCGTTCATCCCCAATGCATTCTGAATGGATAAGGATCCGTTCAGAATGCATCAGTTTGGCTCTGTTCCGCCTCCATTCCACTCTGGAGGCGGACACCAAAATGTAGCTTGCAGCGTGTTGGTGTCCGCCTGGCCGTGCGGAGCCAAACGGATCCGTCCTGACTTACAATGCAAGTCAATGGGGACGGATCCGTTTGACGTTGACACAATATGGTGCAATTGCAAACGGATCCGTCAGGAGTCCCTATTAATATACCATCGGATCAGAGTTTTCTCCAATCCGATGGTATATTTTAACTTGAAGCGTCCCCATCACCTCTATGTTAGAATATACCATCGGATTTGAGTTAGATCGTGAAAACTCAGATCCGACAGTATATTCTAACACAGAGGCATTCCCATAGTGATGGGGACGCTTCAAGTTAGAATATACTAAAAACTGTGTACATAACTGCTCCCTGCTGCCTGGCAGCACCCGATCTCCTACAGGGGGCTGTGATCCGCATAATTAACCCCTCAGGTGCCACACCTGAGGGGCTAATTGTGCGGATCTCAGCCCCCTGATCGGGTGCTGCCAGGCAGCAGGGGCCAGACCCCCCTCCCTCCCCAGTATTAAATTCATTGGTGGCCAGTGCGGCCCCCCTCCCTCCCTCCCTCCCTCCCCAGTATTAAATTCATTGGTGGCCAGTGCGGTCTCCCCTCCACCCTAATTAAAATCACCCCCCCTTAGCAATTTTAGAAGCATTATACTTACCTGCGCTGTCTGTGGCCGGCCGGGCGCTCCTCCTACTGGTAAGTGACAGGTCTGTGCTATAAGGAATGCGCCGCACAGACCTTTCACTTACCAGTAAGAGGAGCGACCGGCCGGCCACAGACAGCGTAGGTAAGTATAATGCTTCTAAAATTGCTAAGCAACTATGGCAGCTAGGACTGCAGTAGCGTCCTGGCTGCCATGGTAACCGATCGGAGCCCCAGCGATTAAACTGGGACTCCGATCGTAACTCTCCGCTGCCACCAATGATTGGGGGGGGGGGGGGGTGATTTTAATTAGGGGGGGGGGGGGAGAGAGGGGAGACCGCGATGGCCACCAATGAATTTAAAACTGATCTCTTACAGGGGGCTATGATATGCACAATTAACCCCTCAGGTGCCGCACCTGAGGGGTTAATTGTGTGGATCACAGCACCCTGTAAGAGATCAGGTGCTGCCAGGCAGCAGGGGGCAGTTATGTACACAGTTCTTCTAGCTTGAAGAGTCCCCATCACCATGGGAACGGCTCACAGTATATTCTAGCTTGAAGAGTCCCCATCACCATGGGAACGGCTCTGCGTTAGAATATACTGTCGGATCTGAGTTTTCACAATGTGAAAACTCAGATCTGAAAAAGCTGTTATGCAGACCGGATACCATCGTTTGCATTATAGGTGCGGATCAGTCTGTGCAGATACCAGACGGATCCACACCGAACACAAGTGTGAAAGTAGCCTAAGACACACTTTGTGTCAGTGTGTCTTATTGGGTGAATAATAAGGAGTGCTTCCATTATGGAAGCACTCATTAGCACAGGAGGACCGGGAAGGGATGACTGCAATGCTCTCCAGGCTCTGTACTCACTGCTCCTGGGCTTTGGCCACTCGCCTTGCTGTGACTGTGCGGATGTCGGGTCACAGCCAAGCGCGTGGCAGGCTGAACTAGAAGAGTGTCAATTTTTTTAATGTCTGCCCTGAGCAGGGGGTCATTCACATCGGGCTCTGATCTGAGGTCTGCTTGGGGGTGGGGGGAGAGTAATTCACATTGGGGCTTTGATGTGAGGTCTACTTGGGGGGTCATTCACATTGGGGCTGTGAGTTGAGGTCTGATAAAAAAAAATATTTTTTTCTAATTTTCCTCCTCTAAAACCTCATAGTACAAAAAATACGATACGTATTTTGTATACGAAGCCCTGTATTGCTGAACGTCTTCCAACTTGCGCTGTATTGTCCAACATTTGTTTTTCTAGAAGGAATGTACACACTTCGAAGTAACGTTTACCAATGACCTATAATCATGTTAAGGCCCAGCAGAGTCCTTATCAGTGTTGAGCGAATTGAAGTATACAAAGCGGACTTCGATCTAAATTTCAGGAAAAATGTTACTAGTCAAGAAACCAAATTTCTTGCTCTTCATGGTAACAAATCAATTTTTCCTAAAATGGTGGCTGAAAAAATAAATATATATACTCACCTCATCCATTTACTTGTGGAGAGGCAGTCTACTCACATCATGATTGAAGAAAACCTGCCAAAGAACTGTGGCGGGCGTGATGCTGGGAACATGTGGTGACGTGATCAGTGATTATTACAAAAAACAAGATGGCTGCACACCATTATACATACAAACAATAGAGCTAAGAAATGGGGGTCATTCCAGATAAAAGTGGTACAATACAGACTATAAATGAGTTAATGGAAGCTCTCAGCATACATATTTGCTCAAACATGTGTCAGGCCCATCTACCAGGCGTCAAGGTGGCTTCTGCAGATGGGTCCCTAACGCTAAATATACTGCCTCTCTTTGGACTTACTTAAGCCTACAATATTCAAGGCAGTGTAGAGACCAGCTACATACGTACTCTTCTCAGAAGTCCCAGGTAGATGGGCGTGTTCAGTCTAAAAGAGGCGCTACCCTCAATATATACAACAAGAAAATTTAGACTAGAACCTTCAAAATCACACCTTAACGCCTGGTAGATGGGCCCGACGCATGTTTGCGCAAATATGTGTGCTAAGAGCCTCCATTAACTCATTTACAGTCGGTAGTGTACCACTTTTATCTGGAATGACCCCCATTTCTTAGCTCTATTGTTTGTATATATAACAGTGTGCAGCCATCTTGTTTTTTGTAATTATGTTTGCTTCATGGATATGCACCTGTGGTTCTGAAGGTTCTAGTCTAAATTTTCTAGTAGTAATCAGTGATTATGTGGTGACATCACGGTCACTGTAGGTTCTTTGGCAAGTTTTCTTTAATCAAGACGGGAGCAGATGGCCTCTCTGTGATCAAATGGATGAGGGGAGCAGCCAAATTGAACTTTTCTGAACTTCACTCATCTCTAGTCCTTATGATATAGTCTGTAAAAAAAACTAAGTTGTGAGTCTACATTCAGTGATGCATGTGTTAAAGGGAACCTGTCACCATGTAAATGCAGTGAAAGCAACCTCAGTTAATGCATTCTTACGTTTAGGTATTATTAGGATTACAGTTTGTATACGGGGGGGATGGAAATTTTGGTACTAAACCCAATGGTTACATGATAAAGTTAGTTGGTACGTTTTTGCACTTCTTTAAAGGGAACTTGTCATGTTGAACATAGTGTTTGAGCATCAGGCAGTCTGAGCTGAGTGACTGATATATAGTTTTGTAGGAAAAGGTTCAGTATTAGGATACATTCACATGACCATATTTTGGGTCAGTGTCTGACCCACATCTTTTGCGGATTGCACGGGAACATGTTCATTTCTACGAGGCCACAAAAAATGCAGACAGCCCGCATTGTGGCCATTCCACAAGTTATAAAACATGTCCTACTCTTGTTTATTTTGTGGACAAGAATAGGCCTTTATTTAATGGGGCCCACAGAAAGTGTGAGATGCACATGGCCGGTATCCATATTTCGCGCATCTGCAGTTTCTGGACTGCAAAACGGATATGGTTATGTGAATGTTGCCTAATATACCTTTAAATTCCTGCTCATTCTGGGCTTTGAAGTTCAGGAGACAGTCCTATCAGTGACTGACAGCCATCTCTGTATACACAGTCATAGAGGGCAGCCTGTCAGTCACAGATAGGACCGTCTCCTTGTCTTCAGTCAGTGACTGACAGCTATCTCTGTATACACAATCATAGAGGGCAGCCTGTCATCACTGATAGGACTGTCTCCTTGTCTTCAGTCAGTGACTGACAGCCACCTCTGTATACACAGTCATAGAGGGCAGCCTGTCAGTCACTGATAGGACCGTCTCCTTGTCTTCAGTCAGTGACCGACAGCCATCTCTGTATACACAGTCATAGAGGGCAGCCTGTCAATCACTGATAGGACCGTCTCCTTGTCTTCAGTCAGTGACTGACAGCTATCTCTGTATACACAGTCATAGAGGGCAGCCTCTCATCACTGATAGGACCGTCTCCTTGTCTTCAGTCAGTGACTGACAGCTATCTCTGTATACACAGTCATAGAGGAAAGGCTGTCATCACTGATAGGACCGTCTCCTTGTTTTCAGTCAGTGACTGACAGCCATCTCTGTATATACAGTCATAGAGGGAAGGCTGTCAATCACTGATAGGACTGTCTCCTTGTCTTCAGTCAGTGACTGACAGTTATCTCTGTATACAGTCATAGAGGGCAGCCTGTCAGTCACTGATAGGACCGTCTCCTTGTCTTCAGTCAGTGACTGACAGCCATCTCTGTATACACAGTCATAGAGGGCAGCCTGTCAATCACTGATAGGACCGTCTCCTTGTCTTCAGTCAGTGACTGACAGCTATCTCTGTATACACAGTCATAGAGGACAGGCTGTCAATCACCGATAGGGCCGGCTCCTTGACTTAAAAGCCCAGAATGAGCAGAGTTAGAAATGAGTAAATTACAAGTTATAGGGTACTTTCACACTTGCGGCAGTGGATTCCAGGAGGCAGTTCTGTCGCCCGAACTGCCTGCCGGATCCGTCAAAATGTATGCAAACTGATGGCATTTGTCAGACGGATCAGGATCCTGATCCGTATGACAAATGCATTGAAATGCCAGATCCGTCTCTCCGGTGTCATCCGGAAAAACAGATCCAGCATTTAATTTATTTTTACATTTTTTGCGGTCTGAGTGTGCGCAGACCGCAATGCCGTTTCCTTCTTGCCGGAAATCTCGGCAATTGGAAAAAATGCCGGATCCGGCATTCCGGCAAGTGTTCCGGAATTTTGGACGGAGATAAAACTGCAGCATGCTGCAATATTATCTCCATCCTGAAAAGTCAAAAAGACTGAACTGAAGACATCGTGAACGGATTGCTCTCCATTCAGAATGCATTAGGATCAGTTCTTTTCCGGTATTGAGCCCCTACTGTGAAAGTACCCATACTGAATCTTTTCCTATAAAACCATAGATCACTCAGCTCCTCCTGCTCTAGAACAGGCTGCCTACAGCTCAAATACCTTATTCAACATGACGTTACCTTTAAAGAAATGCAAAAACCGCAGGAATGTACCAACCAACTTTTTCATGCAACTATTGGGAATTATAAAATACTAAAATTATTATATTATACAAGTATTTAAATAAAGCAATATTTTTTTAAAGGGATATAATGTTGATCATTGGTTTGTTGATGATGTATTGATATCTTGAGTACTCCCATCTGGCTTACGCTATGAAAGAGGGTCATTATGAGTGTATTTAATATAATCATTTCTATCCCCTATGCAAACTGTAATCCGCAAATGATACAATATATTAACCTTTAGGAAGATAGCGTTCAGATGGGTATAATATGGCTTTATTGCTTCTCTATTATGGACAATACCTGAACATCCTGCAGCTCATCAGAAAATAAGTTAAAGCCCCAAAACTTTGGTTCTAATGAACAGCAGAAAGTTTAGATGTTGCATCCACAATATGGGCTCAAAAAAGCTATTGTACAGTACTCACCTAAAAAACAAAACAAAAAAAAAACACGACATTTTGAGCTGCCTTTGGACCCAATCACGTCCCACTAGGGTCTATTCTTTGATTCAAAACCCATTAGGCTTTATTGATGAATACATTTTCCCTGCTGGGCCCAAAGAACTCCAGTCCGACACCTACGGTGACAGTCAGTGAATGAAAATGTATTTTCTGATCGATGAAAACTATTTCCATCTGTCAAATATCTTAGTGATCACGATCAGTAATGAGGAATATCTATTACTGCAACAGGTATCGCTAGAAAAGCAGTCTGCTTATTTTACTCCAAGGATCGGGTATGGGTAGCCGCTGGTTGCCGTTTTAAACAGCAGGCACCCAGGACTAATGTTACTGCCAGTCGCAGACTTTAAAGCCTTGAAATGCTGTGGTGAAATGTGCGTCAGTCTGTCCTCCTGAAGGATAAGAGGCTGCTGCACATTAGTTCCTATGGAGCCCCTGCCTGTGGCAGGACTTAATAGGAATACAGTGTGTTTCATACACTACAATGCAAAATAAAATTAAAAAAAGTGTAAAACAAAAGTATATATACAGGTCCTTCTCAAAAAATTAGCATATTGTGATAAAGTTCATTATTTTCTGTAATGTACTGATAAACATTAGACTTTCATATATTTTAGATTCATTACACACCAACTGAAGTAGTTCAAGCCTTTTATTGTTTTAATATTGATGATTTTGGCATACAGCTCATGAAAACCCAAAATTCCTATCTAAAAAAATTAGCATATCATGAAAAGGTTCTCTAAACTAGCTATTAACCTAATCATCTGAATCAACTAATTAACTCTAAACACCTGCAAAAGATTCCTGAGGCTTTTAAAAACTCCCAGCCTGGTTCATTACTCAAAACCGCAATCATGGGTAAGACTGCCGACCTGACTGCTGTCCAGAAGGCCATCATTGACACCCTCAAGCAAGAGGGTAAGACGCAGAAAAAAAATTCTGAACGAATAGGCTGTTCCCAGAGTGCTGTATCAAGGCACCTCAGTGGGAAGTCTGTGGGAAGGAAAAAGTGTGGCAGAAAACGCTGCACAACGAGAAGAGGTGACCAGACCCTGAGGAAGATTGTGGAGAAGGACCGATTCCAGACCTTGGGGGACCTGCGGAAGCAGTGGACTGAGTCTGGAGTAGAAACATCCAGAGCCACCGTGTACAGGCGTGTGCAGGAAATGGGCTACAGGTGCCGCATTCCCCAGGTCAAGCCACTTTTGAACCAGAAACAGCGGCAGAAGCGCCTGACCTGGGCTACAGAGAAGCAGCACTGGACTGTTGCTCAGTGGTCGAAAGTACTTTTTTTTCGGATGAAAGCAAATTTTGCAGGTCATTCGGAAATCAAGGTGCCAGAGTCTGGAGGAAGACTGGGGAGAGGGAAATGCCAAAATGCCTGAAGTCCAGTGTCAAGTACCCACAGTCAGTGATGGTCTGGGGTGCCATGTCAGCTGCTGGTGTTGGTCCACTGTGTTTTATCAAGGGCAGGGTCAATGCAGCTAGCTATCAGGAGATTTTGGAGCACTTCATGCTTCCATCTGCTGAAAAGCTTTATGGAGATGAAGATTTCATTTTTCAGCACGACCTGGCACCTGCTCACAGTGCCAAAACCACTGGTAAATGGTTTACTGACCAGGGTATTACTGTGCTCAATTGGCCTGCCAACTCTCCTGACCTGAACCCCATAGAGAATCTGTGGGATATTGGGAAGAGAAAGTTGAGAGACGCAAGACCCAACACTCTGGATGAGCTTAAGGCCGCTATCGAAGCATCCTGGGCCTCCATAACACCTCAGCAGTGCCACAGGCTGATTGCCTCCATGCCACGCCGCATTGAAGCAGTCATTTCTGCTAAAGGATTCCCGACCAAGTATTGAGTGCATAACTGAACATAATTATTTGAAGGTTGACTTTTTTTGTATTAAAAACACTTTTCTTTTATTGGTCGGATGAAATATGCTAATTTTTTTAGATAGGAAATTTGGGTTTTCATGAGCTGTATGCCAAAATCATCAATATTAAAACAATAAAAGGCTTGAACTACTTTAGTTGGTGTGTAATGAATCTAAAATATATGAAAGTCTAATGTTTATCAGTACATTACAGAAAATAATGAACTTTATCACAATATGCTAATTTTTTTAGAAGGACCTGTATATATATATATTAAAAAAAGATGGTCTTTTACAGAGGACCTGTCACTTCCTCAAAGAATTGCAACCGGCTACGTAACTTTGCAGCCATATCTTTCAAGATTCCAGCAGTGTCAGTCACGGAAGAAGTAGCAGCTCTAAGAGGACGCGACAGGTCCTTTTACATGGGCTGAGGGTAGGCTGAATGAATGTTGATGAGAGTCCTCGTTCACAATCACTTCCCATTGTAAAGAGGACGGCAATCAGCAGACAAATAAGCAAATGCTCCTCTGTTTATGCTCACATAAAATTCTCCAAGACCAGAGGCACTTCTACCGGTGTGAACATGGGATGTACTGTCGACTGTATAAATCGCTCATCTCCCTTTCAGATTGCTTCACCTGCTGGAAAGGCCATTTTCAAGTGAACACCAATCGACTAGTTATATTGTTGACTGGCCCTCTTTTAGGGTCATATGTCGGCCAATATAAAAGGAGATAGCACAATTATACAGAGTGAAAAATAAAAGCCCTTTACCATGAACGAAAAATCTGCATAATAGGATAACAGCATTATGGCATCACATGAAGCGAGCAGATTCCGTTTCTTGTTGACGTATGCCTTCTGTCACACAATGTTTTTAGCTACTTCAACTATTTAGGATGATTGGGTTTTGCAGTGTCCAGATGGACTCTAATGATGTAGCCTAATTAAAACATTAGGACCAAAATTTCCCCGGGAGAAGATCCAGATAACGTCAAAGGAAAAATGTGCAATTAGTGGAGGATTTATGGGGGAATCTTCCAATGCTGCTAAATATCCAAAAGTCACTGTGTAATAACCAGCTGATGGGGGGGCGGGGGGGTTTATATATGGAATAATGTTTGTTAACAAGGAACATTCATGAAAATATAGAAGTTACTTAAGTTTAATGCTTAAAAGTCTGAATGCACAAACAATCTAGTATTATATATATATATATATATACTTATGGTCAACAATGTCATAATTCTGTACAATGACACAATTTAGTATCAAAATCTTTCTACACTGTAGATTATTACGAAACTGTTAATGACATCAAACACTGTGTACTTAAAACACCATTTTTTTGCTACCACATTTTGCAACTTTAGTAAAACAATCCGACTTTTCAGTATTGATTCTTCTCTAGTAGGAAATTAAGTATTTTCTACGTATACAATAAGATTTATCTACAACGTCCTTTTGATTTTGATCCATTAGCAGCAAAGGCACTGTACATCAGCAGATCCACAGACTTTAAGAAATTTAAAGCATTTAAAAAAAAAAAAGTTAAAAATACAAAAGAATCACATATTAATCAAAACAGCAAGAATGACAAAAAGGTTGAAAGTATTGTCAGAGGCATGGCGGCTCAGTTTGCCTCCAGTTTGGGATGCTCAGAAAAGAGAAGTCCTGAAGTGAAGGTCTTCTCCGCGTAGAGGTTACATTCGTTTGTATCGCCTTGTATGTCACCAGTTGTTGGTTGCCGTGAAGCAGATAATGAGAATGATCCCTTTGGGTTTGCTGTGGCACATCTCATTCGGTGAACCAGCATTGACAGAATACAAGTTAATTCCTGTGTAAACTGTGCATTTCATATGCGTTCAGGAGTTAAAGGCTGAATTCATTTGGGTGAAGTCTGGACTTTGTCTAAAAAAGAATGCAAAATTGATTAGTTTTTTTACTCGATAGTTTCTCACTACTCAGATACAACAATAATCACTTTGTATAATCACACAATCTGTTTTAAAGGGGTTCTGCATTTTTTTTTTTTTTTACTGACGATCTATCCTCTGGATAGATAATCAGCATCTGATCAGCAAGGGTCCGACACCCAGGACCCCTGCCGATCAGCTGTTTGAGAAGGCAGTGGCGCTGGCAGTAGTGTCGCGGCCTCCTCGCTGTTTACCACAAGCCCAAGAATCCACTTATCCTCACCGTTAGGCCTCTTTCACACTACAGTATGTCCATTTCAGTGTTTTGCGGTCCGTTTTTCACGGATCCGTTGTTCCGTTTTTTTTGCTTCCGTTGTTCCGTATGGCATATACAGTATACAGTAATTACATAGAAAAAATTGGGCTGGGCATAACATTTTCAATAGATGGTTCAGAAAAAACGGAACGGAAACGGAAGACATACGGATGCATTTCCGTATGTGTTCCATTTTTTTTGCGGACCCATTGACTTGAATGGAGCCACGGACCGTGATTTGCGGCCAAATATAGGACATTTTCTATCTTTCAACGGAACGGAAAAACGGAAACTGAATGCATACGGAACACATTCCGTTTTTTTTGCGGAACCATTGAAATGAATGGTTCCGTATACGGACCGTATACGGAACGCAAAAAACGGACCGCAAAACGAAAAAAAAAAAAAAAAAACGGTAGTGTGAAAGAGGCCTTAGATTGACCGCATTAACATAAATGTAAAATTATCTTAACCTATGTAAGGCTTCGTTCAAATCACTGTTCAGCCTTTCCGTTCTCCTGCCCTGTTTAGGGGCAGGAAAACGGAAAGGACGGATTCGGCACATAACTGAGCCGAACGGATCAGAAGAAGATTTTGGAGTGGAGACAAAAGTTGTGCACGCAGGACTTTGATCTCCGCTTCAAAAATTTTCTCTTTCTTCTGAGCATTATAGCCTAGGGGGCTTTCAGTTTTCCTGCCCCTAAATGTGAACGAAGCCTAAGTGAAAATAGGTTCTAATCCAACAAGATGAACAACTGGTTACAGTATATATGTATATATACACACACTATAGAGTATGTATGTTCTATACGCATTATCGAGGCCCAGATCTCGGAAGCAAGTGGGGGATAGGAAAAACTCAGCACAGCAGAAGGAATTTCTGCAAGTACTTGGTTTAAAGGGATTCTGTCACCTCCCCTAACCCAAAAAACGATTTTAAAGCAGCCATGAAGCACAGCTTACCTGGATTAGGCTGTGCTCTTTTATCTTGTAATCCGTCCAGCATTTTCTGCAAAAAACGACTTTTATTGATATGCAAATGATTCCTGAATGTGCCCAGAGGGGCGTTTTGTTCCTCTTAGAGAGCCCAGGACCGCCCCTCTTACAGTGCCCAGCCCGCCTTCCTTGCACTGTCTAACCGCCCCCAGCCTGCCAAGGCCTCTCCTCCCCCTCCCTCACGCCGAACGAAGTCTCGCACAGGCGCAGTACCCACTGAGGGCTGCGCCTGTGCGATCAGCAGGAGACTGAGGGCAGGAGCTTCATCCTCGTCACTGGGCATGCGCCGAGCCCAGTGACGTCCGATGCTCGCTCTTCCCTGCTGACTGAGGGAAGAGCGAGCATCGGACGTCACTGGGCTCGGCGCATGCCCAGTGACGAGGATGAAGCTCCTGCCCTCAGTCTCCTGCTGATCGCACAGGCGCAGCCCTCAGTGGGTACTGCGCCTGTGCGAGAGTTCGTTCGGCGTGAGGGAGGGGGAGGAGAGGCTGTGGCAGGCTGGGGGAGGTTAGACAGTGCAAGGAAGGCGGGCTGGGCACTGTAAGAGGGGCGGTCCTGGGCTCTCTAAGAGGAACAAAACGCCCCTCTGGGCACATTCAGGACTCATTTACATATCAATAAAAGTCGTTTTTTGCAGTAACTGCTGGACGGATCACAAGATAAAAGAGCACAGCCTAATCCAGGTAAGCTGTGCTTCATGGCTGCTTTAAAATCGTTTTTTGGGTTAGGGGAGGTGACAGAATCCCTTTAAATGTATTAAACATGGTGAAAGGTCCTCTTTAAAAGTGATAGCACTTTGTTGACCAATCCTGAGGATAGGTCATCAGTATCTGATGAGTGGGGGTTTGACTCCTGGAACACCCACTGATCAGCTGTTGAAAAAGGTCTGTAGAAGGAGTGCTGCTGCTTGTTCCTTAAAGTCACATTAATTGGTCACACTGCCTTTCTGCAGCTCAGGCTCATTCAAGTAAATGGGATGGAATACTAAGCAAAGCTACCTGGTATACAATGAAGCTCTTGGTATACAACAAGAAGGCCTGAGGACTCATCTAAGCACTGTGACCCCTTCAAACAGCTGATTGGAGGTCTAACTCTCAGCAACTTTAACAGAGCCCTGATATGAATGACCTATCCTGAGGATAGGGATTCTCCAGCACTTCCATACCGATATCCTATATTGACCTATTTTAAGGATAGGTCAATATAGGATAAGCAGGAGTCTGACAGAGCAGTTTATTTCTGATGCCTGGTTTCAGCACTGGAACCATGGGGGTGCCAGGAGTCAGACACCCACCAATCTGATATTGATGACCTATTCAAAAGGAAAATGTTTTTCCACAAGACCCTTTAAATCTTGGATAGCCCTTTATAAAAAGTGTTTAGTTCAAACAAATGGTAATGATAAAAGACTGAGGGCTATGGATCGTTGTATGATAATACCTAGATAGAATTCATCCCCAGATAGTTAGGGTAATGCTGAAAAGTTTTGACACAGGCTAAAAAGGATTACACATTATGGAGCAGGGGTGTGGAAATCCTATCGCCCGACGCCCAGGACATGCAGTTCCGGGCGCCGGGCAGGTAGTTTGTTCAGTAGCTTAGCCCTGCCGCGGGCAAGTATCTCCGGTTCATAAACAAATCGTTCTTTTGAATCGATTCATTTCACTAAACCGGAGGAGTCGATTAATCTGAAACAGATCAGATAGCGGAGCAATAGCAGAGACGGTGAAAGCAGGGAGGAGTGTAATCTGATCCTAGAGTGGAAGCCAGCCCCTCCCCGCCCTGCAACCAATCACAGCTGAGGCACAAGCACTGGGTCACACACAGTACAGGGAGTTGTACACCGAGTCTAAGAATCGAATGATCCTACTTAGGGTCCATTCACACAACCGTGTGCGTTTTGCGGATCCGCAAAATACGGACAGCGGCAATGTGCGTTCTGCATTTTGCGGACCGCACATTGCCGGCACTAAGAGAATATGCCTATTCTTGTCCGCTATTTTTTTCAGGATCGGAATGGAAATGTATGGGTCCGCAATTCCGTTCCGCAAAATACGGAATGGAATTGCGGATGTGTGAATGGACCCTCAGTTATAGACTCATTCGATTCTTGGAGTTAAAAGAATCGTGTGTCACTAGAACAATAGACCGAGTCTAATCACCAGGTTGCAACAGTATAAAGCCCTTTAAGTGCCCTCCATACAATAGAACGCCTCCAGAAGTGTCCCTACTCCGTATAATGCCCCTAAGCACCCCTCCATATAATATAATGCCTCCAGAAGTGCCCCCTACTCAGTATAGTGTCCAAATCAGTGCCCTCAGCTTCCTCTGCCTGTTCTAGTCGTCAGTCAGGTCACCACTGATGTAACATTTATTACCCATCTGGCTTCTGAGCTTCGGTTCACTTGCTTGTCAGCCGAAGATACGATTCATGAATCTGTTCTTTTAACTGAACTGATTCATATAAAAGATCTGAACTTCCCATCTCTATGGGCAGGTAGCAGGGCTGAGATGGCTTTGTTTACCGGAGCAGTGGAGCGGCAACAAGCTAGGGGTGTGGAGCGGCGGTGACCGAGCAGTGGGCGTAGAGCAGTGACGCAGCCACGGTGATGGAGCATGTGATTTGACGTCACCACAGGTCCTAGCCGGCAGTTCATCATTAAAGAAGTAAAGAAGAGACCGGGAACTACGCGATCAAGAGGAGAAGGTGAGTTAATTTTTATTTATTTTTTTAACCCTCAATTGATCACCTACTAAGCATTCTGTATTCAGAATGCTATTATTTTCCCTTATATAACCATGTTATAAGGGAAAATAATACAGTGAATAGACTGTCACCTAGCAACCATGCGTGAAAATCGCACCGCATCCGCACTTGCTTACGATTTTCACTCAGCCCCATTCACTTCTATGGGGCCTGTCCTGCGTTAAAAACACAGAATATAGAGCATGCCGCGATTTTCAAGCATTGCAAAAAAAAACAAAAAAAAAAAAACACTCATGTACACAGCCCCATTGAAATGAATGGTGCCGGATGCAGTGCGGGTGCAATGCGTTCACCTCCCGCGCGGAAATCTCGCCCGTGTGAACTCAGCCTAAGGCCTCGTTCACACCAGGCAGTGCTTTCCGGCCTGATTCGGTCCATGATGCACTGCACCGCATTGTGGCCGGCTAACTATATTGTGGGGCAGAAGGGGGCGTAGGGGTCTGTTGAAGCGATTAGCACAATAACCATGCCCAACGGCTGCACAGGATCGCAAGTCACATTATGCCTGCAAGCAGCATTTTGACTGGACCTCAGGCATAAAATTGTACCTTGAGATCCCGTGCATCCGATCGCCTGCGGCTGTGGCTACGCTGCCATTCACTTCAATGGATCGCCATGCCCCCTCCTGCCCCACAACATAGTGAGCCGGCCGCGATGTAGTGCATTCTGGTGTGAACGAGGACTAAACTTAGAGTCATTTCACACCACAAAGACCCTGCATAAGGAAGCGTGGCGGTGCACTGAAATATGGTTTTGATTTAAAAAAAAAAAAAAAAATTGTATCAGGACAAGTAGATCGAGCCCCCGCTTTAGTCCTCCGACAAGTAGTTTTTTTTTCCACACCCCTGTGGAGGCTGTAAATTTACATAAGTATAGCCCAGCGACGTGCCTCCCTTGTCATGGAAGTACAGCAAAACACTAACAATCTGACAGGCATGGCTGAAATGTGGCCTTTGTGCAATAGCCGCCCCGACTGGCCCTCTAATCCTCGGTAATAACCAGTATGAAAATATTCCATCACAGCGGTGGTTTCTCCAACTGCAGAGTGACAGGGCCAGAGGGGATTGTGCGGTAGTTAGCTGGGAGGAAGAAGGTCACAAGTTGGAACTACTGTCTGCTACAAACATAATCCTTTATTTTACTGTACAACTAAACATTTTGGATGGTCAGAACCGTTTAATCATGAGTTTGATGCTTCCCCCTTCTCTTTCTAGCTGACGTGTGAAACAACAAGGTCTCAATTTCCACTTTCAAGTGACTGCTATTAAAGCATTGAATAAAGAACAGACTCCAATGTGGATGTGCCATACCACAAAATACCATATGTTCTTTGGTTTAATCTTAGGATAGGCCATCAATATCTTATCGGCAGGGGTCCTACACAATAAAGGTATTAACTAATGCCTAACTAGGCAGTAAGACCGATCTTGACCCAGGTATATTTTAAAACTTCCCTTTTATTACTATATGTACTCAAACCTGAATGTCAGTAGATAGGTGAATGTATTGCGTATCTTTATTAATTATTCCTACAAACCAAATTAAAATTACAGTCCCCACTTCAGCAGGAAATTAGGGTAATAGACGGTGAGAAGGACACGGGAGAGTGCACCAACTCCTACCCTCTCACAGAGTATACAAGATACTACAGTGTTGCCGTTTGTAGGGCTATTACTAGCTCTATACTGTCGTCAGTTTGGCAGTGTAAAGCAGTGGGAACCAAAGGCGACACCCCACTGTCAAGGGAATGCAAGTTGCTCCCATACACACTGCAGATCAGCTAGAGGCTAACAGGCTAGAAGCACTACAGACTATTGGTGGACACTGATAGATAAGGTGTATGACATCACTGTTTGAATGATCACACTATTGAAAACTATGCGGACTGGACTAGCCACAGCTCATTAACTGTGAAGGAGGAGACTGCTCATTAAAAACTACAACTGCCCCCGACATGTTTCGCCAGTATTCTGGCTTCTTCAGGGGAAATGGGCATCTGTCAGCAGATTTACATCTATGAAACTGGCTGATCTGTTGCATGTGCGCTTGGCAGGTGAAGTCCTCTGCGTTGGTCCTCCCATATCCATGTGCCCACATTGCTGATGTTTTAGTATATGCAAATGAGCCTCTAGGAGCAACGGGGGCGTCGCTGTTACACCTGGAGGCTCTGCTCTCTATGGAACTGCCACGCTCTCTGAACTTGGATAGGGTCAGGCAGTAAAAACATCATCACTTCTGGCCTTGTCAAAGCGCAGAGGTCACAGCTGTCGCAGAGAGAGCAGAGCCTTTAGGGGCAATTGCAATGTCCTCGTAGCTCCTATTGGGGCATTTGCATATCTTAAAACTTAATTTTTCTCAGTAATGCAGGCACATATGAAGATGGGAACATAGATTAGTTCAGCTGCAAAGCGCATATGTAACAGGTCAGCCAGTGCCATAGGTACAGATCTGCTGACAGATGCCCATTTTTGCAGTAGCTCTGGGGCTGAAAGTTAGTGCTAGAATTACACTACTCAGTCCATTGTGCAGTGAGTAGGAGCAGTACTGTAGTAACCAACACAACAGATGGAGCCAATATCGATGGCCTATCGTCAAGACAGATAGAAAAGCACTGAAAAACACCTTTGAAATTCACATACTCCATGTCCTTGCTTTATATTTCTCTCAAGTTGTCTAACCACTTCTTTTAGGCTCTGTTCATCCAGTGTACGTACCAGGAAAGCTCACTGTGCATCCGAACATACCCAAAGGCTCACATTCATCAGACTGAGGACTATGTTACGCCTGTCCACTAGGCCACGGCACAAACCTTTTTGTTTTGTGTAACATTGTGGCCAATGGGCGATGTAGGATTATAAAGTGGCATATATCACAGCCCTGAGTCAGGGGTATAAGTCAGGGATTACTCGCCAACATATAGGTCTGTCAGAAGGCTCAATTGCGATTTAAACAAAACCTTATCTCTTTGGGAAATTGTATCATTGATTTCTCCAATTGGTAAAAAGACCAAAAATGCAGATGCAAAGAGGGAGATCTGTCACGCAAGACTAAATGGCAGCTGCATTTTATATATAAAAAATAAAATCTAAGCACTCTTTATACATTTTCAAAAGGCTCAATATCCAAGCAACATTTTAAGACTGTCAAAATGGTGGAGCTACTGTACAAAGTTCTAATACCACTTTGATGTGTCATTCCCTCTCATTTACCACTAATACGCTTGGTGCCTTTTAAATAAATGAACAACTGAGCATCTGCTTCAATACAAAGCATGCATTTAATAAGCCAGCATAAGACCATAAAACAGAAAACTAGTGACAGTAAAATGCTATACAGAGCTCTTGGACATGGATGCAGTGAGCACTGCTGTCGCAAGTATGGCGTGGGCTAAGTAAATGCCTCGGAAATTTATTTCAATCTTGGAGGAACACTTTAATCTTCACTATAGAAACTAGTGAAGACTAAAATGGAGATATTGCTCACCACAACAAACCGGATTATGGTGTTCCTTTTGGAAGCAGTAGAAGAGTCAACACGCCGAATGTAACTGGGGTTTCATTTCCGATCGAGCACACTGAAATGTTGTGCACCAGGAAAGCACAGGTTATGCGCTGTGCTGCCTATCATCCCTAATACTGATAAAGGACAATCTGCAGAACGTCCGAAAACCAAAATGGATTTTCCTCTAAATTCCTGCTCACTTTCATTGTACACTGCCCGTCCAAAAAAAAAAAAGTCTCCACCAAAAATATTTTGTTGGACCGCCTTTAGCTTTGATTACGGCACACATTGGTTGGAACATTGTTTTGATAAGCTTCTGCAATGTCGCACAATTTCCATCCAGTGTTGCATTAATTTTTCACCAAGATCTTGCATTGATAATGGTAGAGTCTGACTGCTGCGCAAATTCTTCTGCAGCATATCCCAAATATTCTCAATGGGGTTAAGGTCTGGACTCTGTGGTGGCCAATCATTGTGTGAAAATGATGTTGCATGCTCCCTGAACCACGCTAACAATTTGAGCCCGATGAATCCTGGCATAGTCATCTTGGAATATGCCCGTGCCATCAGGGAATAAAAAATCCATTGATGGAATAACCTGGTCATTCAGTATGTTCTGGTAGTCAGCTGACCTCATTCTTGGAGCACATACTGTTGCTGAACCTAGACCTGACCAACTGCAGCAACCCCAGATCATAGCACTGCCCCCACAGGCTTGTACAGTAGGCATAAAGGGTGCATCACTTCATCTGCCTCTCTTTTTAACCTGATGCGCCCATCACTCTGGAACAGGGTAAATCTGGACTCATCAGACCACATAACCTTCTTCCATTTCTCCAGAGTCCAATCTTTATGCTCCCTAGCAAATTGAAGCCTTTTATCCTGGTTTGCCTCACTGATTAGTGGTTTTCTTATGGCTACACAGCTGTTCAGTCCCAATCCTTTGAGTTCCCTTTGCATTGTGCGTGTGGAAATACTCTTACTTTCACTATTAAACATAGCCCTGAGTTCTGCTGTTTTTCTTCAATTTGATTTAATCAAACATTGAAGTGATCGCCGATCACGATCATTCAGGATTTTTTTTCCTGCCAGATTTCTTCCTCGAATACGATTGGTCCCCACTATCCTTCCAGTTTTTAATAATGTGTTCCAGTTCTTAACCCAATTTTAGTAGTTTCTGCAATCTCCTTAGATGTTCTCTCGGCTTGATGCATGCCAATGATTGACCGTTCTCAAACAGACTAACATCTTTTCCACGACCACGAGATGTGTCTTTCGACATGGTTGTTTAAGAAATGAGAAGCAACTCATTGCACCAGTTTGGGTTAAATAACTTGTTGCCAGCTGAAGGATAATCGCCCATGCAGTAATTAACCAAGAGGAGGCTCATAACTATTTGCTTAGTTAAATCCAGGTGGCAACTTTTTTTTTTTGACAGGCAGTGTATTATACTCTGTTGTGGCTTTTCACTAAGAAATCGGCACCAAACAAGCAAAGTGTAATCTGGACTGGGCTATTCTTTTGGATATGAGAATGAAAGAACATCAGGGTTTCTTATGTGTACCACTGCTTGCTGGGGTTTGGGTGGACTCCTGGGGCTCAAGGACCAACCCGGCCATCATGTTAAAAGACTGTACATCCCTTATTGTTGACTTCCACCAGCTGCTCAGTGGTGGGCCGCACTCACAATAAAAAAAGAAGGTGGAAAGGGTCTTTCCGGCTGCCTGTTTGTCCTCTATGGCTGTCCTTCTCTGGAGACAGACATCATCCTAGATGAAACACAGTTGCAGGCCACTCACATGAGAGAGCTGGCAATGGAGGAGCTGGGGGTCTGCAACATCAAGTCAGTGGGGGCAACCCACTGTATATGGGGAGGTGCAGAAAGCATATATATTTAAATGAAGAAATGGGGTAAAAACATGGTGCACTGTGTATATGTGGGTACGGACACAGTGTGCATATCTAAGCACAAGGGGTATAGAGGGGCAAGGATGTATATGGGGACATTGGAGGTATTACTAGTGATATACAGGGTGCTACCAAGCATGGCAGAATTGCTGAGAATTTACTTGTGGATAAGGTTTTCAAAACTCCACCTGCATGTAGCCCAAAAAATATAAAAATTGCACAAAAAAGGTATGGATTTTAATCAGGGATTCCACCCTCTTAGATGCATAGGTAACTACGCGCAGGGCAAAAGGGGGTAGGGGAGCTAGATTACACATGTGTGTACAAGGAATGGGTAGATAAGCTTTTCCCATCAGCAATTGTAAATGGTTGGGATTTTAATATAGATAGAGTCATTGTAATCCTGTCTGTGAAGATAATGAGAGGATAGTGACATGGAAAATTGCTCATTAGTGAATAGGTGATTTTCTGACACATTCCATTTAAACCAGTGGGCTGCATTTAGAAACAATTTGTACGTTACCGGGTAACACATTTAAATACCCCAGTCTTACTAACAGTAATAGTAACATGAAAGATCAGGGATATTTGGTTCAGATTATCTAAAGATATTGTCAGGTAAGAAGGACTGGATAAGAATATTACATTGTGTTGATTCCATGTAACGTCAGGGGGGCAAATGTAGTCAGCCCCCCATTAGGTTGTCACCTCTATGTCCCACCTTTCTGAATTAATTACATTTAAGGGACTTTTTCAGAAGTACATAAAAAACTAAGCTAAGTACAATGTTCACAAGTAAAATAGGAAACCACTTTCAACTGAGCTTTTAATTTGTTTCATTTCCAAACTAAGAAATTGTGAAAAAAAAGTAACTGTCGTTTCGATTTAAAGAGTCTTCGTAACAAAGCTGTAACTGAGCGTTACTAAGGACAGTCTGTCTTCAGTGCTTTTAGTGCAACACGTCGGATGGGCAGTGATAGGACACGTGTTCATAGTCAGGGACTGGAGGCCTCAGTATGTTACACACAAGAGTCTTCAGCGCTCAGTAGAACTGAAGACAGACTCTCCATAGCAATGCTGGTGGAGCGTCACTAAGAAGATTCTTTACACCCTGTTTTCTACTAGGAAGAAACAGCTTTCCTAAATAACGTATATTCCAAAACATCCCTGTCCGTACACAATATTAAAAATAAACCGAAAATACAGTAACACAAAGGTAAAACACTTTGGACATCCATTTAGAATTATCCATGCTGCAATTCAAATACATTGAAGCCACACTGGAAACACAGAGGACGGACTAAAAGCAAACCTTACCTTCATTTCCATGGCCTGTGCAGACTACTTTTCTTGTCAGTTCATTTTTTTTATATTTTTATATTTTTTTTACAAAAGGAGTCTTCTTTACACAAAATAAATATGTTACAGCTATAGTACACAATCCATGAACAAGTCTGAAGGATAAAAGAAGTTTACTTTTTTTGCGTGCGTCTTCTGCCTGCACATCATCTGAAGATTTGGTTTCGAGTTCCTAGTAAGCGTTTACAACAAAATGTAAAATGGGTGGGCGCATTTGGCAAAGAAAGAAAAACAACTTGCTGAGGTGGACGCGTGTGGTCCTTGGTTCCAGAAAGGAAGGAAGAAAGAAAAAGACAATTTACAGAAAAGTGCTACTAGTAGGAGTCTCATTGGCAGTTGGAGGTTGTCTCTAATAAATAACTTCATAGACTGTGGCCTTCTTGTCCCCTGATCCAGTGACAATGTATTTATCATCCACAGAGATGTCACAGCTCAGCACAGATGACGATTCTTTGGACTGTGGGAAAGAATAAACAATGAGAAATCTGGAGCTTCCAAGAAAAACAGAAAAAACAAAACAAAAAAAAACATATGCAGATCCTTCTCTTCAGGTCATAGCCAAGTGTTACGCCCGGTCAAATTAATGTAAAATTCCTTTAATCAGGGAATTAATCAGACCTGATGGGCAATGGATTATCAGATAGCCACTGAAAAGTCAGCAAGGGTAGACACGTTTCAGGAGGATGTTAGATTAACATGCCATTATAACTAGAGATGAGCGACGTTTGCAAATAAATTAGATTCGGCTGCCGCCTCAATCATTGAACCCCTCAGATGCTGCATTCATCACTGATCGTGGCATCGGAGATAAAAAAATTATGGCTCGGGGGTTAATCGGTAAAAAACAAAAACAAACCACTCACCTTATCCATTTGAACACGTAGAGGCCGCAGCACCCATCTAGATTGAAGATTCCATGCGAAATCTTGTGCCGGCAAGGTGACCTCATTGCGCACAAGTTTTTGCGCGTGATCTTCAATCAAAATGGCCGTGAGGGCCTCTTTGCATTCAAATTGATGAAGCGAGTATGATTTTATTTTTTTGAAAATTCAGTGAAAATTGATTTGTTACTAAAGTCCATTTCTGATATGTTGATTTGCTCAACACTAATTAAAACCACTTTAAAATTAATACAGCACTCCCTAAAATGCAGAAAATGTAAGCTCTCTCTTATCGGGAAACTTACCTGGAATATACTGGCTCCATAAGGTGTTCTCCAAGCATTAAGCAGGTTGTCCTTTCCAGTGCTCACAAACCATTTCCCTGAAAGCAAAGTGTATATTACATTCAGTGATCTAATAACCATGTGCATGCACCAATGTGACCTTCAGCCTACATGGATCGAAGGAAACTCATAGGAATCAGGCAGGGAGAAGATGGGTCACTGGACCCTGTAAAATTGCACTCCCTTCAAGTCAACGTGTTGGCTCGTGTCTAGGTTTGCCTACTTTATTAGGATCAACGACTATGTCCGGATTTATATTTTGTTGTATGAAAAAGTAGCTGATAATCATTGATCTAATATAAGTGTAAAATAAGAAATGCAATGGAGTAATGTCTTCAAACGTATGGATAGAATATCATTTGGTCCCACAAGATGGCGTCTTGCATACCTTTAGATCTATTATACTGCTTCTTTTCCCATGTCTTCCAACAACACCCCACTTAGACTATATATACATATGTATAGATTAATATATACCCATAACCAGCATAGGCTTTATAGTTGTGTTAGCGAGGAGTTAAAAGGCCTTTTAAGTTAATTGTTGAGCAGTATTACTATGACCCATTGTACTCTACTTTATCCACTGTAATCCTCTGAAAAATTCATGAGCCAGAAATCAACCCTTTGGCATCAGTCCCCTATACTGGGGAAGAGCGGCACATTTGAATGGAACCATTCCAAACTCAAAGATGATATTGACTTACCACAATGGGCAAACTTTAGGGAGAGGACACAGCTTTCATGAAGATGCAGCTGGTATTTATCTGGCTTGGTGACATGTAAAACTTCGACATTGCTGTTCTCCATGCCCACGGCTAACCATTCACCAGTTGGACAATACCCCAACGAGAAGATCTGAAAAGATACGATTTCAAATTAATAAGCTCACTTGGTAGTCTTTTACGGCACATGCCTCACAGTTTACTAAACCTACTTTTGTCTACAAAGCCACATTACGGTCCAAAAATTTGATGCATCTTTACTACCAAAAGGTTTTGTGATATTATGCTGTTGTATTAAAGGGATGTCTGGGATTTAAAGAGCTGTCTAAGAGCAGGCTTAAAATAACCCGAAAACCCCTATAATGGGTAAGTGATGCTTATTATTTTAATATTGATGACTTATGTTCAGATTGAGGATCAAGGCTACCTCACCGATCAGCTGGTTGAGGAGGCTGTGGTTCTCCAGTGAGCTCCCTGGCCTCTTCTCGGCTCACTTGAATGGGACTGAACTGCGCCTAGGCCATGTGACCCAAGAACATGTCACAGCGCTCAGCAGAAGGTTGAGACCTCTTCAAACAGTTGATTTGCAGGGGTACTGGGAGTTGAACCCCCATCGATCCGATATTGATGAGGATAAGTCAGCAGTAGTAAACACTTGGAAAACCCCTTTAAATTCCCCTGCTCTCGTGGTCCCTGCTAGTTGTGCAGTGATGACACCATGTAATATGACCTATGCAGTCAATTAACTGCCACTCCAGGGATCACAGTAGCGCTACAGGCTTTAATGGGTGAACTAGTGCTTTTTTTTTTAAACACCTTTATATATTATATCCTTTTATATCAGACCCTCTTAAAAGGCCTTTTGAATGCACTTACTATAATTCAATATGATAAAAAGAAAAACTTTCACAAAAGACCAGACATCATTTACCATTCATTCAATGCGTTTCTACAGTTAAACAGCTCTTACAATAATATTCTGAAAATGCAGTAATGGGACATGCAATTAAATCACATGTTGCTATGGGTGTCATAAGTTACATAGTGCTGCTGTACAACAGAAAGCAGGCTAGATCCAAGTCCCTGGGAGCAGCACAAAAGCCATCTCTAAAAAAGTACAAAAGACATGACGCCCGCCCTTTTAGTGCCTATAAAGGGAAACTGTTAGAAAGCGAGGCGCTGCCAAATCTTTGATCCACAGTACCTGTAAAAGACATGAAAAGCTCCACTGCACCCTCAACCCTCCCAGTGCATTTTCATCTGATTATACCTGTGAAGTGAAGTCATGTTGCTGGAGCTGTCTACCTTCACGGAGATCCCAGGATCGTACAGTGTTGTCCAAACCTCCAGTCCAGAGCTTGGTACCATCATTAGAAATATCAATACAGCTGGCTCCATCTGTGTGGCCCTGGAATTGCCTGATATATATATAAAAAAAGAGACATCTTTACCAAGATGAATGGCATACAAGTACACAAAGTGTAATAAAGACACATATGCTACAACATAAAATGATAAGTGTTACTCCACAAACAAACAATCTCGTCTCTGCAGGCCTGTCACAACAAGTGAGGAGACGTACATTCATACACAGACATCTCTCTCCATAGAGCAGGGTTTTTAGTTATTTCAAGATATACAGCATTTCGGTTATTGCCAAAATACAATTTGCAGCAATGAGGGCACCAGCTTTTGGAAACCAGGACCGTATTCCTCAGTGTGCACGTTTCATAAACACAAAAAAGAAAATTTAACGACAAAGCATCAGGCAAAATAGAGAGATAGATAGAGAATATATATATATATATATATATATATATATATATATATATATATATATATATATATATATATATATATATATATATATATATATATATATAAAAATACTAACTAAAGGACACTTTCACAAAGGGCGAGACACCGAGCAATGATCTGGAATGAGCTCTTTGTTCCTGATCATTACCTGCTTGTAAGCTATATACACAAAGCAATCATCCTCTCTGTATTGGAATGAATGATTGCTACGGCAATCCTAACATCACTGTTAACATACCGCAAAGTGCTGCTGACAATGATTATTTTATGTACAGCATGAAAGATGCATTGGGTGGTTGGCGGCACATTTACAGGACATTCAGGGCAATAATTAATGTTTCGTACCAGATAACCACCTCGATCCTCTGCCCATGCAAGAGGGCCTTAGGCCACTGCCAAGCACCTATTGCGACGGCTGATCACACTTGAGAATTGAATTTCAATATTCCCTACCATTATTTCTCCACATCTGCCATCAAGGAGGTATTAGGTGAAAAGGGGCAATAAAACTTTGATCATCCCGCTGGTTGGGTTGTCAGTCAATAATGGAAGTCATTGGGTGAAAATTTTGATTTAAAGTACCATTTCCTTTACCCAATGTTTGAATTTCCAGGTCTTTGATTTCAGATACTAGGACTTCCAACCTATCAGGAATGAGTTATGAAAAAGGTGCCCTTGTCTCAATTTCTAGACCACATCTAATCATAAATCAAACCAATTTCCTCTATTGATTTTAATGAAACATTTGGTTTGATTGTGATTTTGTTGATTGAACATACACTGCATTAGGTAGACAAATCTAGAGACTTCTGAGCATAAAGGCTGACATTTCCAGAGTATCTACTGACAAACAGAACCTACTGGAGGTGAATTCCAGACTACAACATAAGCGTGAAGAAGTCAAGGACCGAGGTGGGAAATATGTAAATATACAAACGCAACCATTAAAGCTACCAAAAGGTATGAGGGACACAGACAATCTTTATCACAGTATCTCTCATGGTGCACAAAGTGCTGTACCAGTTGAAAAACTCATAGTCTGGTTTTCTGGCTCCCTTCAGAGGTCACCATCCTGTAAAGTTACAGATGGACAAGGTCATTGCTGCTGCTGGAGCCAATGACTGGCTTCAGTGTTGACTTGTTCCCAAGCACCATGTCACTGCTCGGATACATCACTGTTGAGGCCAATCATTAGCTGCAGTGGCACACAACCCCATAAATCCAAAAATTTATAAGACCTGGACCAGAAGACTGCTGAAAGGAGCAGGTTAGTGACTTTTTAAACAGATACAAAAGTTTTTTTTTTTTTTTTTTAAATAAAAACTGCGTCGCCAAAGCTGGACAAACCCATTTACCCAAACACATCTGCCACAGCTTACAGGATTTAGCTTCCCTACAAACCTACACATTGATTATAAATACATATCCTTTTTCAAAGGAACAATGTAACCATTACCAAGATATCCAATTCCATGGCAGTTTAGTCAAAACCCAAACAAAACTGAGGCAAGCAAAACCACTTACCAATTAAGGCTTACATGACACAGGTTACATGAAGCGGAAGGCGTCAGTGCAACATAAGCCTCACTGTCAGGGACCTTGCAAAACAATAACCACTATATAGACGAGAATATGGTCTGCATATACATTTTTAGGTGGGAGTCATGTGTTAAGAAAGGTACATTTTTTTCATATCTAAATAGTTAACCAAATAGGTTGTGCATGTGCCTTTGAACATGACATTTCCTGGAAATGGTTGAAAACCAGTCTTTCTTCCCCGCTATCAACTAGGGCATCAAAAGATTACAAAAAGAAAAAAAACAAAAAAAAAGGAACAAAAACAGGTTTGTTCTGACCTAGAACATCCTGAAGCTAGTGGGATTAGCCATTTCAAAGCATGTTAGCCTCCCAACATCATAAATCTCTCAGCACACCTCTTTATTCTGAACGCAACTTAACCATTCTGTGGATGTCAGTTCTATCATAACAGGAAATAGAAAAAGTTTGGCGCCAGGTCCTGCATAAATGAATGTCTGAGGGTTGGGCCAACCATTCGGGGGTGTGTACAATCATACCTTGAAATGGACCTGGCGACATCAGACACAAGAGACATACTGATAGGAAATTTAGACTGCGAGCCCTGTTGGGGGCATTAAGTAATGCAAACTTACATAGGAAAACCATATGTATGCAAAAGTAACGTTAAAAACACCTTGTCGGCCTGTACCTATAATATAAACACATTTATGCCCAAATGTTCATTCTACATGTACAATGTTAAGTCTTGTCCTTTTTCACTGTACCTTTTTTTTTTTTTTAACTAAAGTGTCTGTGCCATCAGTATTAACCTAAGGGAAGAGAGAAGTCCTCTCTAATCAGGCACTATGTAATTTCGCCTTCAACCAGCATTACATCTCACTAAGGGCAATCATCACATGAAAGGGAGAGACAAAAATCAGCTATTTCATCAGGTGACACCATTTTGGGCTTTCAACGTTTCGACTGCTGGAAAATTATTGTCATGTTCATTGATTTGCAACTCTCAAGATTATATAGTAGAAAGCCTCAAAATACAGAGCTGGTGGGAACAGGAGAACACAAACCACTCTATTGACAAGCTAGTCAAGAGAAGACATTTATGGATGATAAAGCACTGATACAGGTTATTAAAATTAGTAAAATCACATTCTATGATCCTGGGTTAAAGTCGTGCTGAGCCAGTTTACTGTTCTAGGAAACAAAATCATGTACCTGATCAATCATATCGCATGAACACGGCGCAATACTTTTATGGCTACTCAAGTGCTGATAACAGGAGGCACATTCTGGCAATACAGATGTCGTAGATGAGTACAAGTAGATGCCTGGTCCAAAGAGCAAATCTTTCAACTGTCTTTACTATGGTGTCCACTAGTAAAACTATTTTTAATAGGCCTTGATAAAAGCGGTATCTAAGGTCCTTATATACATAGGAGCAAACCCTACAAAACCCACCAACTATCTCATGAATGCTGAATTCCTTTGTTCTCATGGGAGATGAGCTGCAACCAGGTATCTGGGAGTGACTTATTCTTCTCTCTTCACTGAGAACATATACAAGCTTAGCCAACCAGGGCATGAAGGTGTATGGGGTTGGAAGAATAGCTATTGGCTGAACAAGTGTTTGCCTACCAGCTATTAAAGGTGCATGGCCATCTTTAGGTTCCTATGCACTGCAACTTTGCAGGTATACAACCATCCTGACACACGTAAGGGCAACCAGACAGCGTATGTGTAGCTTTATTTTTAGTTACTAAATTGGTTGTAATTAAGTTAATGTGCTCACCAGCTAAACATGCAAACATATAATCATGACATATCTAGATTATGGAAAGTGATAGATTTTCCAGTTAAGGAGTGTTTTGCAGTGTATTTACTGTTTATCAAGATGGCAGCCCACAAAATCCAGGGCCTGCCAATATTTATCCAGTTCATTGATAGATCTGAGAGTTCTCGTGTGGAGTCTAGAGAATACCAGGAAACATGGCAGACATTAGATAACAGGTTAATGCGGCTGTTGAGGTCACAAGATAGCAGCATAAGGTACTTTGAAGATAACGCAGAGTATTATTGACCTTGAGATGCAAAGAAATCTGCCAAAACACAGTGTACTCTGATTCCTGCAGATAAATTGACCAATGTTAATGAGGATCTGTCAGCACAAAATGCAGTGTAATCTGCAGGCGGCATGTATCAGGAGATGCTGAGCAGATTGATGTATAGAGATTTATAGGAAAAGATTCATTATAAGTTGTAATATATACATTTAAACCTCTATTCTTTCCGAGCTCAGTTGTACACAGGGAGATGTTTATCAGTGATTGATAGCATTCTCTGTGTAAGTGTGTATACATACACAGCTGTCAGTCACTGATGGTTGCACATGGGGGAGGTGTTATCAGTGATTGATAGCATCCTCTATGCAAGTGTGTATACATTCAGTCAGGTCCAGAAATATTGGGGCATCGACACAATTCTAACATTTTTGGCTCTATACACCACCACAATGGATTTGAAATGAAACAAACAAGATGTGCTTTACCTGCAGACTGTCAGCTGTAATTTGAGGGTAGTTACATCTAAATCAGGTGAACGGTGTAGGAATTACAACAGTTTGCATATGTAGATAGATGTCAGTCACTAATAGTTGTATACAGGGAGGTGTTATCAGTGATTGATAGCATTCTCTGTGTAAGTGTGTATACATAGATAGCTGTACATATGGTGGCCTTAAGTATTGAAAGAAGAGGGAGTTAAATAAATAAATTACATGGTTTACTGAATCTTTTCCCACAAAACTATATACTGATCTGCTCAGCTCCTCCTGCTCTATAACATGCTGCCTGCAGTCATTTTTCGTTTGCATCAGTTTTGATAAATATCCCCCTATGTTTTCATATAACATTAACCAGCCAAATCATCGCTTAAATGAGCTGTCTCAAAAAATATTTTGAAGTTTCCCAACAAGAACCTAGGTCTGAATACTTTTGCAATTGCATGCAATTAAAAAATATTAGTATAGCAACTGAGTTATTCAATAAAATGTCTGTATGGTGCCACCTGCTGTTTGTTCTTTGTCCTTATTTCTCTGTCCACCTCGTTGAGGTGGACACACATACCGAGTTCCATCCTTCAACTGCCTCCTGAGCCGAGATAAAGATAAAACTGCAGCAGAAATGAGACGCCTCCTGAGAAAAGGACACGTACCCTGATCTGACAGTTTAATATAAACTTATCAGAGCAATTGGAATCATGAATAGTGAGATCTCTGGATCCATGTGAGGTACAGGGCTGGATTTAGCTTAGTTAGAAAGAGATTGTCGTGTCCTCTATGATGAAGGGAATGTCCCCTTTAATAAACATTATGAAATATCATTAGAGTCTATCGAGTGCCCCAATTACCTTGCATAGGCTACTGATGTACATACCTTACTAGGGTCTGGTTGTGCAAGTCCCACACGGCAATGTTGCCATCACTACAGCAGGAGAAGCAGACCTTGGAATCAGGACTGATGGCCAGAGCATAGCAGGCAGGAGCCGATGAGGTCAGCTCTGCTTTTATACGCGGGGTCGGTGCTGCCAGGTCCCATATGGATAACGTGCTGGCCTCCCCTCCAACAATCAGAGTGCGCCCATCAGGGAGTAGTCTGCAGGAGCGGATGTAGTTATCTCTGTTCTGCAGAGACAAAAACAAGTGGGACATGACATCGGTACTTAGAGCTAGAGAAGCAACAGTTTCATAGCTTGTTTCACAAGTGTTTCCATTGTTCTGTAGAAACAGCAGTTATTCTACAAGTGTACTTTGTATTGTAATATGCCGACTTGAAAAGAAAAAAAAAAAAAGAAAAATGCTCATGGGTGATGGGTTAAACTCTACACGGGAAACCTCTAAAAGCGCAAACATTCCCTCCTGATTTTAATGAGCCATTTGCCATTATGACAATGATAAAGTGGATTAATGCCAGAAAATTACATGACATTAGGCAAGTACTTAAACTTGATCTTATATTCAGTGTTGGGAGATACCGCAATTCATCTTAATTAGCATCAAAAACCAAAGCTGTAAAGTCAACCCAAACTTTCCAACGCTCAACAACTTGGCTCCGCATGATATATAGTTCAGTGCAAGAAGTCAATATGCTAATAGAAAAAATATCGTCGGCACAATTATCCATCCTACCATTAATCTACAATGTATGTTAAATTAATGTCATTATTTTGCTCTACATAGAAGGTGACCACCCTCCAGAGTATTTTTGTGGCTTCAGGCCAAAATAAGTTATTACTCACTGCAATTCACAGCTTTAGTGTTATTTTATGCCCATGAATCTTTATTTGCTACTGTATTAATGCAGTAACTGTAAAATTATAGCTATAATTATTATACATAGTTACTTATTAAAAGGGGATCTCCAGTAGCCCCCCTCCCCTTTTGGAGGTCACGTGCGTCAGAATTTCTGTGGCAGTTACTTGAGAACTTTTTATTTTTTTCCAGAGATTTCATTTTTGTAGTCTATATTTATCTACCTTGGCCATGATTGAAATCTACATGTATTAAAGGGGTTTTCTGAGATTTTACTACTGATTGGTGGGGGTCCTACACCTGGGACCCCTGCCATTCAGGTGTTTGAGGAGGCACAGGTGTTCCTGTGAGCACCGGGGCGTTCTCGCAACTAACCAAGTACAGCACTGTATATTGTACAGCGGCTGTGCTGGATACTGCAGCCTGGCCCCATTCACTTCAATGGGGCTGAGCGATGCCTAGGTCACGTGACGTCACCTGGTCTAGGCTAAGAAAGCCACAATGCTACTGCGAGTCCCTGTGCCTTAAACAGCTGATCGATGAGGGTCCTGGGTTTCAGACTCCCACCAGATACTGATGACCCATCTCTTCTAACTTTGGTCTGGGGCTTAGAGGCAGGGAATAGGGAAACCATCTTTAGGTCTTACTGCAGACAGGACACAGTAAGGAGTGTGCTGCTCCAGCAGTTGTCCTACAGCCAGGCACAAGGCAGTGAGGGGAGAAGGTGGAGGGGGACATGACTGAGCTCCTAAGACAAAGAATATTTCTTCGTTTTTGATAGGAATAAGAGAGAATAGGTGAGAATAAGTGCTGGGATTTTTTTATTTATTTCTTGTGCATTTTCTCTGTTTAGGGTTTCTTTTATTTTGCAATGTACTTGTGCTTATAACATAGCTGCCAATATGAAAATGGCTGCAGCATAAAGCATAGTGGAAGCCAAGATTAGCAGCCATGGGTACATAGGTTACAAAACCGATAGCTGTGTCCTAATAAAATAGAAACATAAAATAGCTAAGCAACCAACAAGAAAATACATTTTGATAAGGCCATTTCAAATTGCAAAATACTGGTAAATGCCATCTACGAAAGAATGGTTGGAAACAGTGGAATATAAAAAATATATATGTATTTTTACAGCATAGAAGAGCTGAATGAACAGACATGGAAGCCATGGGTGAGGTGCTTGGGAAAAGAATATATCAATTCCATTTTTAAAAATCTCTCTTCCTCTCTCTCTCTCCTTGGGTTGGGGGGGCATTGTATAAAAATGCTATAGAACAAGGAAGAGCATAGTAGTATCATGTGTATATTATTCCTCTCTTTAGTATTTGTTACTGTATGGCGACAGTCTGAAAATAAAAAAAGAAAACAAATAGCCGGTATTACCTATAGGTAGTGACTTAGGCCTGGTTCACACCTGAGCGTTTTACAGCGCGTATGAACGCGCTGTAAAACGCCCTATGCCCAAAGAAGTACAGGAGCTTCTTTGGGGCGTATTGTCGCGCATAACACCTCTGTTTTTCATTGGACGCCTCTGGTCAATTGCAAGAAAGCGCGTACGCCGCACGTTTTTCCATTTCCAAAAACACGCTGTGAAAACGTCCAACAAACCCGCACGTAAAACGCGCGTATCAAATACGCTCAAGTGTGAACCGGGCCTTACTGAATGTCAGTCCATTTTATACCCAGAATTGTACATCAGCATTATTAAATCAAACTTTTGCCAACAATTAGTTGATGCACATAATAAATTGGTGCTTACCAAACAGTCCAGCTGAGAGACGGGGCTTTTGTTCCCTGGGTGACTAATGTCCCAGACCTTGACGCATCCCTTTCCACCAGTGTACACGTGTCTTGTGGGGTTGCTGATGGTAACTGCACAAACTACTTCTCCGTGATTTAGTGTGTTTATCTGCCGCGCGTGCCGAGGGATTCCTGGGCCAATGAGAGCATCAGGGGGGAATGGGACTGGCTGCATCTGGCCGTCAGCACTTACATGGAATGAATATGCACTAATTAGAGAAAGAAATATATTTTATTAAATATAAAAATAATTAGGAGATAAAAATTAGCTGTTAGCAAAAACTTGCTCAAGTAGTAGTCAAAACATAGCAAACCTGGAAAACTAGTTATCTCTCACCATAGATGGGACAAATCTGACCACTTAAGAAATGAAAATCTGTTTAATGGGGCCTTCAACTAAAAAATAACATGGACAGAAATAAAACTCATTAGATTCAACTTTGTCCAGGACTCAGATACTGATGGCCTGACATCCCACAAGAATTACACAAGCTCTAGCAACTGTGTAGTCGACGGAGCTGTTGTAGTTCTGGCGTGAGCCGTTCAAGATTTAATGACTGATCGTCAGAGGTGAGGGGTGTTGATAGCCGACCCTGAGAATAGGCCACCAATATAAAAAAAAACTGTACAATTGCTTTAAAGATTTCCAGCAGCCTTGTTTTCATTCAGAAGTTATCTATTGGTGATCTCCAGCAATTATCCTTGAAACAATATATTCCAAGATAAACTCAAATGACAGACAAAAAAAACCTAAATGAACCTAAAATGCAAAGACCCAGAAGAATAATTCTTTTGGACAACTCAATTTAGTCTTAGGCTACTTTCACACTAGCGTTCGATCGGATCCGTTCTGAACGGATCCGCTCATATTAATGCAGACGGTGGCTCCGTTCAGAACGGATCCGTCTGCATTATAACTTAGAAAATTTTTCTAAGTGTGAAAGTAACCTGAGCGGATCCGTTCAGACTTTACATTGAAAGTCAATGGGGGACGGATCCGCTTGAAGATTGAGCCATATGGTGTCATCTTCAAGCGGATCCGTCCCCATTGACTTCCATTATAAGTCGGAACGGATCCGCTCGCCTCCGCACGGCCAGGCGGACACCCGAACGCTGCTTGCAGCGTTCAGGTGTCGGCTCACTGAGCGGAGCGGAGGCTGAGCGCTGGCAGACGGATGCATTCTCAGTGGATCCGCCTCCACTGAGAATGCATTAGGGCCAGACGGCTGCGTTCAGGGCCGCTTGTGAGCCCCTTCAAACGGAGCTCACGAGCGGACACCTGAACGCAGGTGTGAAAGGAGCCTAAAAACATAAAAAGGGAGTAAAACAGCAGGATAACAAATATAAACTACTCACGGCTTTCCACCTGGGATGCCCGTCAAATTTGGAGGGATTCCTGGAACACGCATGTGATGATGTGGATCAAAGCCAACCTAAAAGTAAGAAGAGCAATTCGATGACTAGAGATCTCAGTGACAACACGCATAGTGGAAACATCTTCTGCTACCACCTATTAATACTGACAACAGGTAAGCATTTAGGATATGCCATAAATGTCTAGCAGATGCAGGTCCCAAGCCTATTTCCTCCCATCCCCTCTGCCCCAGTTGCTCCCACCTGGAGGTGGTGACCAGAAGTTGTCGGGATTATAGCAACAGCCAAGTGGGCTGTGCCAAGCTGTTGTCATAGCTGACATACAAGTGAACTTGAGTTATGAAAATGTAACAGAACAGAACTCAAATGGTTCTGCATCTCACAGGTTAAGGACACAGTGAAGCTCACTGTCCTATGTGGTTTCCATAACGCTCATTCACTCGTACAGGAGCTATGGACACATTATACCACAGCTCAACCACATCTGACTGTCACATCCAGGTGGAACGAGGTTGGGGAGCCCCATTTAGAAATGGGAAAACCCCTATAAACTGTTGAAGTTGACTATCTTTGTACTATACCGTGCTTCGGAATCAAGTAGCTAAGGGGATTTATTTGTCGAAGTATCTCATTGAAATGTTCTGGCCCAGAGGCTCACAGAGACGCTCAAAGTCTATAGGTAGCACTGGCTCATGAGTGATTATGTATAGGTATATCATAGTTAAATGTGGAGATCCTTAGTTCATCTATTATCATAACTAGGGATGAGCGAATAGACGTCGGATGAAACATCCGAAGTCGATTCGCATAAAAAAAACTTTGTTTCAATACTGTACGGAGCAAGTGAGAATGTATTGGCTCCGATGAGCCGAAGTTATTCAGAAATTGAAACTGTAAAAAACAATTTCCCAAACTCTGGTTCGGTTCCTAAAGAAGTAAGGATAAATGTTTAGGAACCTGACTCAATTTACGGTGTCCATCTGACCTTGTTCCGAGGCTATTAGGTCCATATTTATCATATATTATTTCACATCTTTCAGAGGGAAAACTTGAACAGAATGTGTAACAGGGAAATGCCATGCCTATAGGAAAAATTATAAAAAACACTGACAAAATGTCACCAAAAAAAAGTGCTTACCACTTGGGACCTCCCATAAGCTGCGGCTGCTGCTGCAGCAGCTGCGGCGGCGCTCATTTGTGGGGAGATGTTGTGAAGACTAGCATAAGCCGCTCCTGGACTGGTCAGTTCTCCATTCATTCCAGCATGTGGAACTATTCCAAATGGGGTTGGGTAAGGACAAGGGACTGCCATTGGAGTCCTCAGACCTGCTGTAAAGAAAAAGAAACAGGAGCTGGTAAATAACTCGGATCAAACACTTTATAGCCTGCCCTATTTTTTTTAGCTTTTACATTAGTAACTTTTAGCTTTTTTTTTTTTTTTTTTTAATCATAACGTATGAAACTCCAACAGCAATGCCGCCGGAAATAAAACGGCTACAGTCCGCCTGCACAAGATTACATTTTGATAAGGACAGTGAATCAAATAACATCATCTATCTTACTTAATGGGTCGACTCCGGGTGGCTTGCCAGGCACAGGCCGCAGTCCAGTCGAGTTGCTGCCAGGTGTAGGGGCATCACTACGTGGAGTGGGTGTGTTGGATTTTGAAACAGGCGTTGTAGACTTCTCATTCTTCCGGGAGGTGGATGTAAAGGGTGAGATAGAAGGAGAGGAGGTGAAGGAAAAAAATAAATAAAAATTATAATAAATCAATGAAGCTGAATTCCAAAGTGCAAACATGCTGGACTTCACATAAAACAAACATGTAAGAGTTACATCAGCACTAACAAAGAATCTCTGGCTGGAGCAAAGGATACAACCTGCTAAATGACTTGAATCCTCCCAAAAGCAAACAACTTATTGACTCCATGGTTTACTCTACTGAAAACCTCAAATACTCACCCTGCTAAAGTCAACATCCCTAATGGAAGAGTCGTAACATATGCGCTTTCACAATCATATCTTTCAAGTATCTATTCATAACATAGGATTGTACAGCAGACCTGTGTAACCAGAGCAGCAGGAATGGAAACACACCTGTAAGGTGGCTGTGTCTGTGTGTGTGGGGGGGAATCATAGGCCTTAAAATGTATTAGTTATTCAGGTTTCTATTTTCTAAAGGAATATGGTGGAGATGTACAGCCTCATGAAGAGCAGCTCTGGGGAAAAAGAAACATTTCTCATACCAACTGCAATCTGTCATCTATTCAACCTGCCCTTAGGTTGTGGGGCCAGATGAAGCCAGGACAGTACACCTCCCTTCACTGCGCATGCGCCAGATGCCGGATCAAGCAGGTTTAAGGAGCTAAATACCTGCTGTACGCAGAGACGTGCTGGCGGTTTAATGAACCCAAACCTAGTGACAGGTTCCCTTTGTATGTTCCATATGTCCTATTAAGGCATATAGATATAATACAAGGGATTGACCACTAAGGACTCCCCCCTCTATTAGCCGGGGCAGAGAGCTGCAAACAAAGATCATAACTTGTTCTTGCAGTCCTTGCCAGTCTATGTAATATACATTAACAGCCTGATCTGAATGACTGGTATTTAATACTGTATTTCCTTGTCCGAGCCAACTTAGCCTCATCCGGCCATAATGCATGATTGAAAACTTCTTTGTTTTCACTGTTGCAGAATAATCACCATTAAATACGGAGCCGTGTTAGGTTTTACTGGTGAAGTCGAGAGTAACAATTTAGGGCAGAAAAAAAAAACATTGTTACCGAGTTAATAGTAAATGTCTGTGGAGGACTCCCCCCTCAGTCTGAACAGGTCTACCCTGCCTATAAATCTGGTTTCACACGAGCGATTGTCACGCTCCGGCCTCACAGCGCGAGTATAAGACCGCTCCAGTCTTGACCTCCTAGCACTGCAGGGGGTCGCATAGCATTATATTGATTTATGAGGCTATGTAACCCTTACAATTCTGGAATGTATTGGATAACACCTCAGCATTATGTCAGTGTTATCCATTACATTCCAGACCTCTAAGGGTTACCTAGCATCATCAAATCAATTTACTGCTATGCAACCCTGGCAGTGCTGGGAGGTCAGGACTGGAGCTGCCACATAATCGCGCTGCGAATGCCGAGCCGACTGATATATAGTTTTGTGGTAAACCATTCAGTAAAACTTGTAGTTTATACGTGTAGAGCTCTGTTCTTTCTGAGCCAAGCTGTACACAGGGGGGCTATTATCAATGACTGATAGCATTCTCTGTGTAAGTGTGCATACAGAGATATATACCAGCATGAACAATGAAGTCAGAAAAAGCAGAGATCTAAATGCATAAATTACAAGTTTTGCTGAAACATTTCCCAAAACGTATATATCATTAATATGCTCAGCTCCTCCTACTCTAACATGCTGCCTGCACATTGCACTGTGTTTTGTGGGGACAGGTTCTCTTTAAAGGCATTCTCCAGGATTTTGATACTGATGGCCTATCCTCAAGATAGGTCATCAATAGGATATCGGTAGGGCTACAACTCCCAACACCTCCGCAGATCAGTTGTATGAACGGTCCTGGGCCTAGATACCAAGCATAACCACTATCCAATGAATGAAGCTGTGCTTGGTAAGGTGTGATGAGGCCGCGGCTCTCACCAGAGCTCCAGTGAGCAACGTGGCTTCCTCAAACAGCTGATCGGCAGGGGTGTCCGGAGTTGGACTGCCGCTGATCTCATATTAATGACCTATTCTGAAGATATGAAAATCTTGGAGATTTAAGAAGCTTAAATGAAAAGCAAATTCAAGCTAAATGGAAATATCACAGAACAGCAGCTGAGCAGTGGGACGGAACAAGCAGTACTATTAAATGGCTGAAGTTAAATCTGTGCTAGTCTTCCCTGGGAAACATTTTAGCTACAAGGATGATTTATCTAGATAATCTGATAATATGAAACCTGTCCGATCAAGTAAATATATGTAATTCTATTACTTCAAAGGCTGACTTACAAGGCTAAGTTCTTTGGACTTTGAAGAGGGTGTACTGCTTGAGGATGCAATAGAGGCAGGGCTGATAGGAGGATCTTTCTTTAGAAGTCGGGCTTTATCCAAGCCGTTCTCCCTTGGGGAATGTGCTGGGCTTCCTCTTGGTGAAGAAGGATCCTTTGAGAAAATGTAAAGGAATTGTTGCCATTTCAGTGCTAATAAGGTGTTAAATGCCTAAGTAACAGTCATTGATATTACATGAAGCAGAACCAAGACAGAACAAACAATATAAAATAAGCGGAACACAGACCTCATTGGAAACATCCACCACAAGGTTGTCATCACTCTTTTCACCATCACTGTCCTGCATGGGAAATAAAATAGTTTACATGAAACCAGACTAAAGTTGCCAATATACAGATGCTGGTAGAAAACATGTTGGCGTTGTGTCTAGTATATGGTACACCTTAAAATCACATCTCATCCTTCTACAAAGAACACTAACTGCCCTGGTGGTTTTTTTAGAAAGTTTTTGATTCCGTAACTTAAAGTATGGGAATAAGTCATCAGAAAAAAAAAAAAAAAAATTATATTTTAGCTGCATTTGCAATAGTAAATCTGCCCTGCTGGATTTCAAATACCCCCACATTTTCCTTTTTGTGCTCCCCTGCGGAGCGGCTTTCACGTGGCAAGGATCACATACATACTGATATGTGAAGGCAACAGCAAGGTGTTGGTTAAAATAACGTACCTAGCGTGGGTGAAACTGAAATGTGACCTTTGTACCCATGTCACCAATGGACAAATACACACTACTCCCATCGTTACAGAGGACGGACAATAAACAGAGGTGTTTTGTCGCCAGACAATGGAACTGTGCACTTCATAAGGAATATTCCACAATCTCTTTTTTAAGGTAACTGATGTTCCACAGCCACATGCTGATGACAGAGCAAACAGATAAACCGTATGCACTGGACGCGCCTCTCGCTAAACAAACTCTCCACTACGTTCACACTAACCAAACACACCCTTTGGAAATATTTATGCTTCTTTATGAACCATTAAGCATATTTACTCGTCAAAGATAAAGTGTGTGGCCGTAGTCACGTTCGGCTAGGTACACTGAACATATATGAACAGCAGCAGATGCAACCTAGTGTTATCTGCTCGTTTGGTTAGGACAAGGAAGCCTCCAGGTCCAGTGCTACTTACGTAGCGGGCCGCTATATCTTTCTCTTCTGTCTTTTGCTTTTTACTCTCCGAGGAGTAGTCTGCTGAATTTCTGTGCTTTTCTGCTGCTCTGAAACTCGCAGATGGAGACACCGATGAACTCTGAAAGAAAGCAAAAAGGCATCACTTAGCAAAGTTTAGGACATGGATCTGATTGCATACACTGTAGGTCTGCAAAAATACCAACTGTGACCGCACTTGGGGGGAGATTTATCAAAACTGGCTCCACCAGATTCCACTTTTCATAACTCCTTTGGAAAATGAAAGAATCAGATTTTTTTTAATAGGTTAGGTCATCAGTATCCGATTGGTGGAGGTCCGACACTCGGGAATCCCGTCGATCAGCTGTTTCAATAAGGCATCAGCACTCCTGTGAGAGTCGCGGCCTTCTCGTAGCTTAGCACCAAGCACAGCTCCGTACATCATATAGAGGCTGTGCCTGGTATTGCAGCTCAAGCCCATTCACTTGAATTGGGCTGAACTGCTCCTAGGCCACGTGACCGATGAATAAGACGCCGCTTGGCCTAGGAAACGCTGTAGAAGGCCACGGCACTCACAGGAGCACAGCTGCCTTCTCAAACAGATGATCGGGGGGGTCCCGGTTGTCAGACCCCCACCAATCAAATACTGATGACCTACTACTAAACTTGGAGTTTTAAATGGGTTGTACGGTTAGTAATTTTGTAACATTTTTCAAGAAAAGGGTTAGAAGGCAAAAACAAAAACAAGCACTAAAGAAGTCACACCTTTAACTAGTGATCATCAAGTAGTGATCGACATGTACTACTAATCAAATACTGGAGGATGAAGCAGCCCCTAGAATGCGATAGCTGGGCCATTGGAACTTTTTCTGCAGTTTGAAGGATATTATGCTCACTTTTACAGCACTGCATTCATTTAACATAAAATGACCACTTCCAATTTGTTAAACAATATATGCCCCACTTCATTAGGTAGGAGCATAGCATAGGAGTAGCATGTAAATATGGGCTATAAAAACTATGGAAAAGACATTACTAAAATTGCATAAACACATTTTTTATTTTATTTTAGAACATAATATAAAAATTCACTAATAAAACAAAAAAAGTTGTTATGGGGAACATAGGACCCTTGTTCTTGCGATCAGCAGAGGTACTAGTCTTCAAAACTATTGATCATACTGTGGATAGGGTATAACTGTTTGTAAGAGGACAACCCCTTTAAGGAGAATGCCATCTGGAACTATGTAAGTGATGAAGTACCTGATGATATATGATATCTATGATGACCTGTATTATGTTATGTAATCATCACATAGTGTCTAAAGCAAATATTATAGTAGCAGTTCATACTGCCAGCTGTAATGGTAAAAATAGTGTAAAAATACAGGCATATTAAACATTTGAAACCCTTTTTTTCGATATATAAAATGTTTTGTCTTATAAAAAGGTATACCATCTCAGTAGAAACTCAGTGCTATGACTGGACATCACAAAAGTCTTATGTAGAGCACCCTCTGCTATACGTTCAGCATCATATTCCTATAGTGCATTCCATGCAAGGTGAGAATAAATGCCAGTATCATCCTGTGCTGCCTCTAGGCACAGGTCTACCTTCTGTAATGCTACATCTAATCCCATTGCCTACTCAACAAAAGCTTCCTTGCTATGGGCAAAGTAAGCTTATGTTATCCCTTTAGGAATGCAGGCGGATGGATCACTGACAGGAAGTGAAATAGATAAGGAAATTGGAGCTGAAGACTACTTAACTGGTCCTGGGTGACCCAAAAATGATCACAGTTGGCTGGACTTTAACCAAATAAAAAACGCACACATTTTACTGCCATATAAAAAAAAAAAAACTCAATGGGCCTGTGCAAAGTGGCAAATGTAATTGGCTGATTGTATCGTTATTTTCCAGACTAGAGTCCAACTTCAGCCATCACTCATGGTCATTCATGGATAATTCTGAAATTATTCTAGGCCGAAATAGTAAATATCGTCCATTTTGGCTGACTCAAAGAGGACCTTTCACCGTACCAGACATTCCTGTTTTAATAGATTCATGTATTCCCCATGTAATAACAATTATGGAGCATCTATTCTTATGGTTCTATGTTGTACCATTCCTTCATTATTTCTACTAGAAGTTATGAATAAATTGCTAGCAGTCTGCAGTAAGGGTACAGAGGGAGGTAACCAGTTGGGGGGGGGGGGGGGGTGTACCTGCACAGACTCACTCTACCCAATCAGTGCTGCCATTTTCAGACTGTGCAGGTACACCCCCCCACCCAACTTGTTACCTCCCCTCTGTACCCTTACTGCAGACTGCTAGCAATTCATTCACAACTTCTAGTAGAAATAATAAAGGAACGGTACATCATAGAGCCATAAGAATAGATGCTCCAGAATTATCACATGGGGAATGCATGAAGCTATTAAAACAGGCATGTCAGGAGTGGTGAAAGGTCCTCTAACTTGTGTGTATGGTTCGTTTAAGAATTGATTCCAAGGTCATTCCTTTTTTTTGGGTGGGATCACTCCCACACACACTGCACCTTCCTTTCATGGTAAAACTAATCCTAATACCTGAATGCAGCTGCTGTGGCTAGAAAAGCATGGTCAGAATACTTATTCAGTGGAGGTGTAAAGTGATAAAGTTCCATCACAAGAAGTGAAAGATATGAACGGTTAAGATTAAAACATGTAGTAAAGCGCCTGGGGACATATAGCAAATCTGTAATCGGCTGCATAGAGGAAATGCAGGTCACAATCTTCTAATAAATGGCAAAGTGTTCCGTGGCAGGAAAGGGGAAAGAAGCATGGTGCCATTCAGACAACATAATCATAGTTCAAGACTAATTGGTATGAACGGCACACTGAATTAACAAATGTATTTTCTCCAGAGAACAGCACAAAACCATAGATTAAAATAACCAGGAATCAAACAAATACATAGAAAACGGCAGCAGGCTGGAAACAAACACGTCATGTAGGGCCCAGGTTAGTATGGCTATGCACAATCAGGGCTAAACAAAGATGTATAGTACTTGTGTTATCCAATATACTATAGAGAGCGAGATGGCGTACTACTAGGTCGAGATAAATGTGCCACGTTTTTGTTGCTTGCATATAAATTAGGATTTGTAACTAAATGCGCCTGAACTCTACCAATGCAGCATATTCTCTTAAAGGAACACTAAACACTAAAAGTAGTTGTCACCATTGTCTGTGTCTACAGCACTCCCTGTATGATCCTGACACATAGGGAGAGATTTATCAAGACGGACGTTCCCATATGCTAGTCTTCATGCCCTATTATGAGGCAAATGCCTAAGAGGCGGGGTAGCTGCCGATCCAGCCAAGTGTCTTACAGTGAGGAGGAGCAGGAGGGACATGGCCGAGCTCCGGGGACACACAGAGAAGACCTCCTTATATATTACTTAGTATTAATTGTAATGTAAGAAAATAGGATCAAAGAGGAGGATTTAAAGGGAAAAAGCGCTGGGAGATTTCTTTTTGGGAGCATTAGGAGTACTGTTCTCCTAAAGTGTACCTAAACTTTTAACCAACCTTCATTAAATCCCATTCTAAAAGTGCTAAACAATAATTTTTGTAATACACTTGAATTTTTTTTCCTTCCTTTTCCATGCAAAATAGGCACAAGCGTTATCGCGCTTTAAAAGCAAGCTCCTGCAATCACTCCCCTAAGCTGATAATAGGCGCACCGATGTGACTATGCAGGCTATTAACTGAGCAGAGCGAGCGCAGGAGCTTATATAAAAGACATCGCTCTCCTGCTCGGGCCAGCGCTGCTAAAGCCTGACACAGCCCATGTATTCCAGGCTTTCGCGGAACAGGCCTGGTACAGGCAGGAGCAGAGATACTATGGCCTGTGCAGCGACAGGGGTATCTTTACTACCAGGCACAGCTGCTTATGGGAGTACAGCATCTAAAGTGCGGTAGCACACGAACTTCAAGTGCCTATTTTGCATGGAAAATTAAAAAAAAAAAAAAAAAGGGAAAAAGGCTTTATTCACCAGACATGCAACATTTCAATCCTCTCAGCAGGGTCACTGCTTGAGAAAAATCCCATTGAGAGGATTGAAACGTCGCATGTCTGGTGAATAAAGCCTTTTTCTACTTTTTTACGATTTGGATGTGCTGCAGAATTCTAATATATATATATATATACAGGTCCTTCTCAAAAAATTAGCATATTGTGATAAAGTTCATTATTCTCTGTAATGTACTGATAAACATTAGACTTTCATATATTTTATATTCATTACACACCAACTGAAGTAGTTCAAGCCTTTTATTGTTTTAATATTGATGATTTTGGCATACAGCTCATGAAAACCCAAAATTCCTATCTCAAAAAATTTGCATATCATGAAAAGGTTCTCTAAACGAGCTATTAACCTAATCATCTGAATCAACTAATTAACTCTAAACACTTGCAAAAGATTCCTGAGGCTTTTAAAAACTCCCAGCCTGGTTCATTACTCAAAACCGCAATCATGGGTAAGACTGCCGACCTGACTGCTGTCCAGAAGGCCATCATTGACACCCTCAAGCAAGAGGGTAAGACACAGAAAGAAATTTCTGAACGAATAGGCTGTTCCCAGAGTTCTGTATCAAGGCACCTCAGTGGGAAGTCTGTGGGAAGGAAAAAGTGTGGCAGAAAATGCTGCACAAAGAAGAGGTGACCGGACCCTGAGCAAGATTGTGGAGAAGGACCGATTCCAGACCTTGGGGGACCTGCGGAAGCAGTGGACTGAGTCTGGAGTAGAAACATCCAGAGCCACCGTGTACAGGCGTGTGCAGGAAATGGGCTACAGGTGCCGCATTCCCCAGGTCAAGCCACTTTTGAACCAGAAACAGCGGCAGAAGCGCCTGACCTGGGCTACAGAGAAGCAGCACTGGACTGTTGCATGTCATTCGGAAATCAAGGTGCCAGAGTCTGGAGGAAGACTGGGGAGAGGGAAATGCCAAAATGCCTGAAGCCCAGTGTCAAGTACCCACAGTCAGTGATGGTCTGGGATGCCATGTCAGCTGCTGGTGTTGGTCCACTGTGTTTTATCAAGGGCAGGGTCAATGCAGCTAGCTATCAGGAGATTTTGGAGCACTTCATGCTTCCATCTGCTAAAGCTTTATGGAGATGAAGATTTCATTTTTCAGCACGACCTGGCACCTGCTCACAGTGCCAAAACCACTGGTAAATGGTTTACTGACCATGGTATTACTGTGCTCAATTGGCCTGCCAACTCTCCTGACCTGAACCCCATAGAGAATCTGTGGGATATTGGAAAGAGAAAGTTGAGAGACGCAAGACCCAACACTCTGGATGAGCTTAAGGCCGCTATCGAAGCCTCCTAGGCCTCCATAACACCTCAGCAGTGCCACAGGCTGATGGCCTCCATGCCACGCCGCATTGAAGCAGTCATTTCTGCAAAAGGATTCCCGTCCAAGTATTGAGTGCATAACTGAACATAATTATTTGAAGGTTGACTTTTTTTGTATTAAAAACACTATTCTTTTATTGGTCGGATGAAATATGCTAATTTTTTGAGATGGGAAATTTGGGTTTTTATGAGCTGTATGCCAAAATCATCAATATTAAAACAATAAAAGGCTTGAACTACTTCAGTTGGTGTGTAATGAATCTAAAATATATGAAAGTCTAATGTTTATCAGTACATTACAGAAAATAATGAACTTTATCACAATATGCTAATTATTTGAAAAGGACCTGTATATGTATATATATATATATATATATATATATATATATATATATATATATATATATATATATATATATATATATATATATATATATATTAATATTAATGATATTACCTTTGAGAGTAGAAAGGGGAAACGTAACCAGACCATGCTGCAACCATACCATAAATACGGAAGTAGCACAAGGCAAATCTGCTGAGTGAATTATTTTCAAAAAGTGCTTCATTAAAGAGAACCTTGCAGGCAGAAGGTTAGAGAGCAGGAGGAGCTGAGCAGACCAATATATAGTTTTGTAGTAAAATATTCAGTATCAGTTTAAATTTCTGCTCATTCTGGGCTTTGAAGTCAAGCAGATGGTCCCATCAGTGATTGACAGCCATCTCTGTATACTACTGAATCTTATCCCGTAAAACTATATAATCAATCTGCTCAGCTCCTCCTGCTCTATAACATGCTGCCTGCATATTGCTCTGCATTTTCAGGGTGACAGGTTCCCTTTAAAGCATGAACCATACCTTACAACCAGTATAAGGGCCCTTGCACACAACCGTACGCCCTCCAAGATATATGGTTCGTGAGCGGGCATTGATCGTGCGCACGGGAGCACACAGCATCATAGATTACAATAATACTGTGCACGACGGGCTGCCCACGGGACTATTGTCCCGCACTCATTAGATCATATAAGTGCAGGATAATAACCCCGCGGGTGGCCCGACATATCTCGGAGGGCATACGGTCGTGTGCAAGGGCCCCAAGTCTTAGGTTAGATTCTAAGTTAAGGCAGACCAACGGAGAATCGTCCGGACACAAACAGCAGCATGCAGCGGTTTGGGTTTGTCCGATTCTCCACTTGTCATACTTAATGGGGCCGTGCACATCTGGCAGAGCCGGATCCGGTAAACTCCAGGAGGATGTTATCTGCCAGAATTCACTCCGGAGCCATACAGTACTGCTGTCAGTGACCTACATTTACAGGCACGAATTATAGTCACAGTAGGCCAGCTCACAGTATCAAGAACACATCATAGGTTGATTTTTAGCACAGCAATTCCAAACAGTTTGTTCTATAAGAGTCACGGGCTGGATGAGTTAAATATGGAAAACCCAGACGCATTAACAGGGTTATAAACAATTATTCCGTTTCAGAGTATTAAATCATTGCCATTTCATCAGATTCAATGACATGGCTAATTATAATGGACACAAACCATTGTGAACACCCACGATCACCTCCAGGAAAACCATTAACTGTCCACTTCAACTTGCACATAGGGTCCAATAGCTAAAAAATGAGTTCCCTACTGTTGTAACCTAATATTACTGTGTGGCAATTCTAGATACGTTCACATAGCAAAGGCTCCCTTCAGCTCATTGGATGTCTCTATAGCACGTATGATCTTGATGATCTGGAACAGAAGTATCTGTTCACCCGTTAAACTTCACTTTTCAAAGAATCTAGCAATTTAGGTTTTTCTTTACCCCAACATCCCGAGTTTTATCTATAATTCAATTAAGTGGCAAAATATGAATGCACTATGCCATTACATAGTTAATGCAGCTATCAAGATGTAAATGCCTGGGAGAACAGATTATTACATTTTGTCTGAGACAGCGGGACAGCAATATCAATACTTGAAATTTCAATGCAAGCGGCACTTCCACATTAAGAGGGTTATTAAGTTTAATGTAAAGAGATCAAGCTGAATATGTATATTTTTTACCACTGTGCTTAGAAAAATACCACCAGAAACTATAACACAAGGCAGGAAAAATTAAGCCTACAGCTCTGCCATCATACAGAGAGATGGGTCAAGTAAATCAGAATTCAAAATAGAGGACAAATGAATTTTAGGAAACATCAGCCTCCATTTCTGGTGTTCTAACTGTCCTGCGGAAAGTGGACTTCATTTTCGCGTTTGCTTCCGCTCAAAAACACGTATAAGATGACCAGCACTGGATTTACATCTCAGAAGCTTGTAGGCACTAATTGTTTGACAACCCAACTACGACCATCAAGTAGGTCACATCTTAAGGCTTCATGCACACCGCCATTGTTTTCGCCCGCATCCGAACCGCCGTTTTGGCGGCTCTGATACGGACCCATTCACTTCAACGGGGCCGCAAAACATGCGGACAGCACTCGGTGTGCTGTTCGCATCCATTGCTCCATTCTGTGGTCGGCAAAAAAATTAAATAAAATGCAACCTGTCCTATTCTTGTCTGCGTTTTGAAGACAAGTATAGGCAGTTCTATTAATGGCTGTCTGTGCTGTTCCATAAATTGCGTAACGCACACGGACGCCATCTGTGTTTTACCACATGCACACGACCGCAAAACACACAACGGTCGTGTGCATGAGGCCTAAAAGTTTTCCAGGAATGTAATACTGAATGGCAGGGTTGCGAGGAGTCAGACCCTGCCAATAAAATATTGATGCCCTATCTTTGCTTTTAAAAATTAAGGGGGACATTTACTACACTATTTACACCGTAAAAGGTACCACACATTTTGTTGCACGACACCACTGCTCATGGTACTCCTTATATAAACTGTTCACTTAGAGGAGCGGTCACATCTCCTGGGTGTTACCACTTGGAGGAAAAAAATGAAATTATCTTCATTTAGGAAGCGGCCCTGGTTTGGCCAATTTGCATACTTCTTTCCCAGAGCACATTGCAGTGAACATATACCCTGCCGAGTCTTCAATGTGAACCAGCACCACCCCTGAAAAATACTGCAAACCTTGGTATGATCCATTATCTTGAAGAAAGTTTATTGCCATATGCAATAAATTAAAAACAGGTTGACGACAATCTTGTTTTACCAATATGCCAAATGTTTGAATATTCCAAGGCTGTCATTTCCAATGTATACAATATTCTGGAGATATTGCATCACTCCAGTACTGGCAGCTTGTAACACACCCTAACTCCTTAAGCCTTTCAAATAGAGATGTGGGAGGAAACATCAGACTGAAGGCCTGTAATTCAGGAACATCCACTTAGTCAGCCGAAGAGCAGGGAGGATGGGTAAACTGTAAAAAATTTATTAACATCTGCAATCTATGCTCCAACCCAAGCGGCCTACAAAATGAATACAAATTTTCATACCAGCAATTAAATGGAGGGGGAGGAATTATCCAAGCGTCTCAAATAACGTGCGCAATTTACTCTGGGAGTAGACCAAGCTTGTCAATATGGTATCGTTTTATATTCTCGCTCATTAGCAGTGTCAAAAGGACACTCAAAAACATGAACAAAGCCTGAGCCTATCACATTACAATGAGCTGCCGTGCCATGTTATCCAGACATGTCAGGACACACTCTGGTCCCCGGTGGCAACACAGCTGACACTGCTCCTCAGAGCCTTCCTGCCGAGAGCTTTCTGGTGGCTATAATGAGATATGCTCAAGTCTTTTAGTGAAATTAAAGAAGCGGCCATGCTGCCATTACCACAGGCTTCTTATGACAACCCAAGCATAAGGCAACAGCTCTCATGTACCGTACCTGTAGACCAAGGGAACATTCACACTGTCTGCAGCTTCTGATACTCCTTCACCTTGTGCTACACACCTAACAATATACATGGAGTGGTCTAGCAGCTATATTCATATCTTGGAAATATTGGCATCAGTCTAAAAAAATGCTATCATCCACACAGGTTTGCATCCAGCTTCTCCAGCAATACATTCACTGTTCCCAGTATAACTGCATAAACAGGTAGATTTGACATTCCAGGGTCTCAAGAATGACCCTTGTGGATTCAATATCAGTTGTCAACAAGCTTAATCCAAAAAGATAAAACCTTAAGGTGGTTGTCCAGGATTTATTTATTTCTTAAACAGTGACGTGCTGCTTGTGAACACCATCACAGAAACTAGTCGTTGGCTACATTGGTACAAGTCACCCTATCTGTGGGGTGTTCACAGACGGGGACCGGAACAGCAGTTAAGAAGGTCCAAGAGCCACGTAGAAGTGGGGGAGCAGCTATAGATCTCTTCACAGTTACCACTGTGGGAAGTGGTAGGAATTAATAAAATTTCTGGTCAACCCTTTTAAGGGTTTGGCCAAAAGTGGCACATGCTGTGGATTTTCCACTGTGAAACTGCATGCACAAATCTGCAGTATATTAGGGTTGAAGCAAAGTGGCTTTTAAACCTGCAGAATGTCTATTTTGCAGGTTTTCACCATTTGGTAAGATTTTTACCACTGCTGTGGACCTGCCCTATGTGGACATTCGCTTGTAGACTAAGCTCTTGTGAGCAGAGCTTTCACTCCTAGTGTTTGTTGTATATTAGCTAGTTACGTTGTGATGTCTTGTTCTGTGCATGAACCCTCTGAATTAGTAAAACGCGGTTCAATATGGTGGCACAATATAAGTTATTATATCACATTTAAATAGCTTGACAGAAGGAGATGACCAGACTAGGGGAAACTTTTTAAAATAAAAAATTTCAGCACCTATAGCGTTATACACCGTAGCAACAGGCTTCTAAAGATGTTACTGTCCGAAATGTCCCTTGAAAGAAAGGAAAAAATAAGAAGAAGTAGTTTCATTACAAGCCAGCTCCAGTGGTGTCCAGCGCATGTGCAGTGAAGCATGGTGTATTGGCCTCAATTTCATCTAAACATTTGCCAGAACTGAGTTGTAATGACGCATCTTGGCCTATGGGATGTCAATCAAGACAGGATAAGGCCTCTTTCACACAACCGTATGGTTTTTTCAGTGTTTTGCAGTCATTTTTTTTACGGATCCGTTGTTCCGTTTTTTGTTTCCATTATTCCGTATGGCATATACAGTAATTACATAGAAAAAAATTGGGCTGGGCATAATTTAATAGATGGTTCTGCAAAAACGGAATGGATACAGAAGACACACGGAATGCATTCTGTATGTGTTCCTTTTTTTGTGGACCCATTGACTTGAATTGAGCCACAGAACCTGATTTGCGGGCAATAATAGGACACATTCTATCTTTAACGTAACGAAAAAAAACGGAAACTGAATGCATTGTACATTCTTTTTTTTTTTTTTTGCGGAACCATTAAAATGAATGGTTCCATATACGGAACGCAAAAAACGCCCGGTAAAACAGAAAAAATAAAAATAAAACGCTCGTGTGAAAGAGGCCTTGGGACTCTAACTTCCCTTCCTTTATCCTACAGTGGCATCGTTGGGATGCGGGGTTCCCTTTTACTTATGACACGCCTGTAATGCATGGTTGTTATGAGTGAACTATACAAACACTAATTATGGTGCATCACAAGCCCAACTCCAGAATAAAAAGCAGTCTTCTAATTGCCAGCGACAATTACCAACCGTTAGGTGCCTTTCTTTCTCCTCCGTAACGGCTGAGGCATTCCGAGTTTATTGTATGAAAACAGTTTCCTTTAATGCAAATTAAATTATGTTCCAGTAAATGACTTCTAATTCAAATGGCTATTCTATTTCAGGGTATACAATTTCATTTAATCCTTAGCCACTCATTACTCTGACAACTGCCTATAGTATTTTATTATTTTTTTTGCCCGGGAAAGGCAACCTTTATTCTGGTTAAGTTAATTAGAGAACATTTCCCTTAATGAAAAGTATAACCTGATATTTAAAATGATGCATATCTGCCTCTCTCTCGCTGTGCGGATCCTTCTGTTGGGTGCGGAATTATATATATATATATATATATAAAAAGGCAGAGGTCTCCTCCGTTATATAGTGATTTACGGTTTAATGACATCACAGGTCAATAAAAGGAGCCACGTGGTAAAGGAAAACAGCATTTCAGGTAATTGAGGAAATATTGATTAGCATATAACCGGGGCTCTTTATGTTGTACTCGGAGAGAGAGGGATTTTTATATCTCAATTACCCTGGCAGCTGGGAGCCAGTAAAAGGATTAATTATACTTCCTACATTAAGCACAGCCTGACTGGGCGTCATGAATTCATCATAGCCGCTGAAGAGGAAGATAAGGAAGGCCTTGTGAAGACAAGATGCTCTCCTTCAATGTGTTTTCTTTTCAACAGTTGGGAAATGAAAGTAGGCCACTATCTTTCGCCAGGCCTGGCTGGCACAGCGTCATTTCAGCTTGTTCCCATTTGTACCTAAAGCCTTTGTCAACAGCTCAACAAGAATCAAAAGCAAACAAGCCACTACAAACAGACTGGTGCAAGTGTGAATGGCTCACTCAAATTCCAGCTGCTCAATGTCTGTTCAGGCTCCTCACTGACAAGGTTAAGAGGGTGAGGAGGATAAGCACAGGGCTAAAAACATGTTGGCTCAGTAAAGATAGATAGTTATTCTAAACCATTAGCCTGGGGGAGGGGGGAGGAGCGGCGAAACAACTCCAATGTCTACATTCACCGGCGGTTCTCAGGAGAAAGCAGTCTACAGGTGCATGAACCATGGAGGAGAAGTCTCTCTGCCCCGCCACAGAGGGTTCAGATATGGTGGATGTACACCTCAGAGAACCGCACAAGCAGTAATTACCTAGTAGGGTCTTATCAGAACGGCTCCCTCCAGAAGCGGAGCTCGCCAATAATACAGCAGTGCAGCTGGGGGAGATCCAGTTCTCAGAGGCTTCCCAGTCAACCCATCAGCAAACACAGCGTGGTCTGATGACATCTTGTGGTCTGGACCTTGTGTAAATAGCAGGCCATTTGTGGATCTGCAGGGAACCGGAGCTTCGCACGTAATGTATGGATTTCTAAGCCGTATCAACATAGGATTAGTGAACGCTTATGCTTAACATTAGAGATCACATACACAACTGATTTCTTCTACATCTTATCTGCATGTTTCGCAGACGGCATACTGAACCATTCGTTGCTATAGCCAATGCACACATACTCATTTCTGAATGTCTGTAGCGCAAATCTCACTGCAGGTCCTATTCCTGTCCGCATTTGCGGCCCATCTCACCCATTCTGATCTAGGGGTCTCTGCAAAAAAAAATATGGCCAGCACACAATGTCATCCATCTGTTTGCGGCCCCAATGCCGTGGGACTAGCGGCTAGTAAAGCAGAGGAATCTAGAAGAGCGCTAATGTCGCTGGAATAATCACATCACCTTCCTTTAGGTGTCTGGGAGAAGAACAGTGAGAATTTCCTGCAATTGTGATTTTTGTGGACTGCAAAATATGGGTGACAAAGACAGAACATTCCTGTAAAATACAGACATGGGGGTCATTTATTATACTGAAATACTTCTATGGTAGTTGTAGATGGCAGCGAAACAGTTATTTGCACCACAATCTGCGACTTTTCCCCGCTCACGCCAGGTCTAAAATCGTGAGTGTGGCATGGGCAGAGAAGGGGATGCGCCGGTAGGCCCATCTCATTCCTCATTTTCTTTGCCCGTTTCAGGCGTAGAAAATGGTGTAAATGTAAGCCAGCTAAGAAGGTGGATTCCATTTAGAAGTGGCGCTGGATGCGTCAAAGTTAAGGAAAAGTCAGCACCTCTTCATAACGTCAGCGGATCCACTGCGGCTTTATTAAGACCTGCGTCTAAAATGCTGGTCTTAATAAATGATCCCCTATGTACCTAAAGACGGACATGGTTGTGTGCATGAGCGCTTCCGTACAGTAATGTGGGTTTCAAGTCCTGTCTACCTTCAGACATGAGTTTACACAGAGAAGGAATCCGTTTAAGGAGTGGGGTTACAATCTGTATTAGAGTCCAGAGCTGAATTCACAATTCTGCAGGCCAAGTGCCTACACAGCATATTATGGTGCTTTACATTATAGGAAGAGTAACCACTGTGCACTAATCTAATGTAGGGGAAATACTGGCCTCCACATTACAGGATCTCTCCGCTAAATGCTAGCAGCGTGTATAACAAGCTTGTTGACTGTTTCCAACAACACTGAATGCAGCTATGATCTAATACAGAAGGTAATTCAGGGTAACTAGAGAAGTAAAACAACATATTTACAAAGTTACTGAACTTTTTATGTACAGTATGTCTATATATATATAAACTGACAGTGATGAGATGTGTACATACGCTGCAGGGGCATACATACCATAGATGAAGCCGCTGAAGAGAACCTGTCACCATTCCTGACATGTCTGGTTTAGTAAACATGTACACTGTCATTAAATAACTATTGTGGAACATCTTTTCTCAGAACGGTGCATTGTTCCGCTCCTCTATTATTCCTCCTGGATATTTATTATAATCCTTTAATCCAAACAGTGTGTTCCCACACAGTCTGACACGAGCGGCACCGAGTGGACAATGTCAGATTGTAGAGGGGGACACTGCCAACTAGAAAAGCCCAGTTGTAAATGTATTCAGAAATTTCTATGAAAAGATGCTTCAGATTTATTATTTCTTGAGGAAAATATGTACTAAAAAACCCATGTCAGACAGGTCCTCTATATAAGAGAGTGTCAGTGATTTGCACGGACCATAGACTTCAATAGTGCATGTCGCCATGATTTTTTTTCACTGACCCAGTCAGTAAAAAAAAAAGATACTGATGTGTGAACAGACACACTGAAATAAATGGGTATGTTTGCAGTCAGTGGCAAATGCGGACAGCACACGTCTGAAAAAAACGGAAATGTGAACGAGGCCTAAATATGTTTCTTTCCACCCAAAACAATGCAATGAAATGGTCTATTGAAAGATTGAGAGTTATCCCATCTGCCCTCTTCCACCACCACAGGTCCTCACTTTGTGTAGCTGCCAGGGGGCGATAGCATCGTTAGATTGACAGTACAGGCAATCGGCACTCTGATGACATCATCTGGCTGCTTGCCTGTACAGGCACATCCCCAATGTAGCTAACAGATGTTTCTATTAGCTGCACTGGCAAAGCAGGACCTGAACAGTTATCTGTACATTTACACAGAGGTGCAGAAAGGTGGCCTGGAGGGTGCTGCCATGATCCCGACCCACCAGAGCCCTGGAAGAGACGATAAGACTTAGTGCCTGCGCGGCTCCCGCTACAGTATGGCAGTGGTGGTCGTAAACCATGAAAAGTAGGAATGAGCCATATTGAGAGAAGACGGCCATTACAGTAATAACATGTATAGGGCAAGTCGATTCTTCTGCAGAGGACGGCCACTCGACATGATGGTGGAAATACCCCCTTCAAGCTATATAGCTTTCTCTCTCCAAAAGCCTCCTCCACCTCTGAGCACCAAAGCAGTTATCAAATGAAAAGAAAACGGTGTCAGTTGGGGAGCAGCCATACATGCAAAGCGGCACGGCCTAGTTGTTAACGTGGAGGTCAAATCTCTCATTGATCTGGCTGCTCGGAGCTCATTACAAACAGCCCGGCTGCAACATCATCTGAAAAGTCTAACTCTGCCAAGTGATTTAATGGCCAATGACTATTTGAATTGTGATCAAACACGGCTATCCCTTGCCCTCGGAGTGACCTTTTAAGTGACATCGCATGCGGCAGAAATAATATGATACACATGCCTTCTCCTTCCATGCATCACATTTCTGCCAAAGTAAACGACTTGCTTTATTAAAGAGAAGACCGATAACATTTAAAGTTCACTAATCGTTTCACAGAGATAAAGATGCCCCCGCAGTGCACCGAGGGCAGAGCTCGGCAATGGGTATCATAGCACAGAAAAATAGATCGATTCCGCTCTATTACATTAGGGGGAGAGGTAAAAGCATCTCCTGCACACAACATTAAGGGGGAGTAATCAAATAGACTCTGCCCTAGGCCCTGATCTTTTTATTTTATTTAGCAAATCAAGTAGAAATTAGAGAACTAAGAAAGGAAGCCTAAATAAATTCTTTAGGGAAATTTGGATCCCAGACTATATAAAAATCTAGGCTTTAACTAAACATTTATAGATGATAGCAGGCATTCACATGACTATGTATTTTGTGGTCCACAAAAAAAATAAAAAAAAATAATGGATAACGTCCATGTTGCACCTTTTTCTGCAGACCCACATTTGCTACAGAACAGACATACAGATGCAGAAATCACAAGGAAGACAACAGTATGCTTTCCGCATCGTATGTCCACGCCACAAAATACAGAACTTGGCCAAAACCGTTGAGGTAAAACAATAAAAATAATGTAACAGACGTCATCCGCATTTTGTGGATCACAAATTACATAGTGTCGTGTGTATGTATCCTTACATTGTGTATTCCTTGAAATAAAAATGTACAATACCATAAAATGTCTTCTAGCTGGGGGTCTCGGCAATGGAACCTGTAGGGAGGACAAAGGTCCTTTGTCCCCTGATGGGCTTTTGATAAAGACTGCAAATGGGAGACAAGGCTGGAGACAGCAGGCCACATGGCATTCCCCACTACAGCCTATGGTGGGCATCTATTCCCCCGAATGGCAATTTGTTCCTCCATACAGGGATACAACCTCTGCTCACATGTCTCATGTTTAACATGGGCAGATGAATGGGCCATAAGGAGCACAGATCTACAACATAGGAAGGAAGTCAGTCAGTGTTCGCTTATGTCCATTTTTGTAGGGCAATTACAAGAAGGGACTGAACTTAAAACCCTCTCACCTCAGAGTACACTTTTTGGAAATAAACATATAAAATATTTAGGCCATATTTAGCTCATGCTCCTTGGCTGTTTTTTAGCGCAACATCATTAGGGCAGAGCTCCGATCTTGACTACACTTTAAACACATTGCCAACGAGTAGTCTGAGGTAGTCTGAGACACAGCCCTGCTGCAGGCCAACGACAAGGTGGATGTGTCTCAGACTACCTCAAAATCCCTGTAGGCACTCCAGCGAAGCTATGGTCCATGAAGCGGAGATAAAAAGAGAAAGATCTCATGAAAATAAATGGTGGGTAATCTGGTGCAATTTACAAATCCTCGTAGCCCCACAGGCTTCTTTCAACTCTTAAAGTTTTCTTAAAAACATTTTATTTTATTTGTATTGGTGTGTGCCATGTGCTCAATTTTTGTGGCAAAATTTGCATTTGAAGGAAATCCCTCAGTATGTTGAGGGATGTAGGAGGATCACAAGAGCCACATACCGTAGGATGTGTACGTGGGCACACTCATTTCTGATAGCTAAGCAAGTCAAGATACATCCAACTGGAGAGCAAAAGGAACATAAATGACCATAAAATTGTATGACTCTTGTATGCAACTGCTATCATTTCCCCTCCAGAATATCCATTCCACAGTAGGCCAATAATTCCATGATTTACCAGATCATTTTTTATTCATATCCTTGCAAAAAAGGCACAAGCAAGTATCATCCCTCCGAGAGCAATGTCAGGCCAAATCCCTCAACCACTGAAAGCTCAGCCTGGATAAATCGCACTTCACTTTCCATTCTGCCAACCACTTAGGGCAGGGCCCAGGGGAGCCCTTCAGCTTACCCTGCTCATGCAATGTCATAGGCCCAAGCCAGAGTGGCCCAAATCAGTGCCAAAAAAAATGTTTAAGGGGAAAAAAAATATAATAATAAATATATATCACATTTCAGAGTCTGTTGCCAGGGTAACAGGAGACCACCAGTGAGAGCATTATTAGCTTTATAGAGTAAGTCTCGGAGGCCATTGGCATAGAAGCAATGCTGAAGATTTGCGACCTATGTCATGTCTATATAGAGCTGGGGAGAAAATGGCTTACCAAGTCTTTACCATAGGCAAGTGTGGAATAATAAAAAAATAAATAAAAAAAACACTACTACTATTACACTTTGTTATATACACTCACAATATAAAAAAAAAAAAAAGGAGGAAATATCCTGCATAGTCAAAAGAAAATCCAGTGAAAGACATTAAAATGCAAATTAAGCGTAGCCGCTGAACTTTCGCACCCTCAGTGCCGCAAAAGGACCGCTACGAGGGCAGTTAATAGGCCTCCAGCTTAGAATTACCATTGTGTCAATTATACTACAGCACAAAGACATACATTTTCCTTTTTTTTGTTAACCTTTTAACAACCTTGCAGCCACTTCTAACCACACATTTTTTCCCCCAAAATATGTGAAATAATAAAAAGGCGCATGAAACTACATTTTAGGTGCTTTGATTTTTTATTTTATTTTTAACTAAAAGACGGAGGGAGGTAGGGAAATGACAGCAGAATGAATCCCATCTTACATTCAGACTGCAGGAGAATGAACACACAGAGAGGCGACAGCCATTTCCTGGGAAGAGATAAAGCACTAATGAGAAATGACTTGCTGCTCATTCAGACAACCGTTCCCTTTGTGGTCGGGGCTTCCTGGCTGACAGGAACCCAGCGCTTCTTAATAGGATTTCCATATTACTTCTAACACCTGCCTACAAGTTATTTGTTTACATTGAAGGAGGCAAAATACCCTCGATCAGACATCTGCTTCCAGTTCGGCTATATCTTAGCAAGGCATCGGGAAAGTAGCTTTGTTACCATGGCGACGTCATTCTCTCCCAGTTGCCTGCCACACATTAACATTTCCAATTTTATTTCGCTATTCAGTAGGCCGAGTGGCTTGAGGTGAAAAAAGAGCGAAGAAAGGGAAAAGGATAGGAGGGGGGAAACAAAGTTTAGGAGTGTCATCCAAAACATAAACCTTAAAGGGAAAGTATCATCGGAAAATGACACATAATAAAATAAAATTATATTATACACATACATTTTCTATGTCATCTATATTTGCAAAGGCGTGCAGTTTTCACACCGGCCACTAGGCGGCCTAAATTAGGTCACGACTTCCTATTCTTTGACAGCAGCCACAGACTTCCATACTGGCAGGCATTCTGTGACCTGTGCAGAGATCAGGAGGGCAAAGATAAGATGTGATATTCCCTATTGCGAGTGGTGGATCCTGTGTTCTCTCCAGAGAGGTAATGTCTGTCAGTGTAATCCTGCCGGTGATGATATTAAGAGGACAGCTGAAACGTTAAAGGCGTTATCTGAGAGTATAAAAAGCCCCCCCAATATGCCGGGCCTCCCCACACTGAATATACTTACCCCGCTCCACTCCTGGTCCCCGCACCCCCGCTTCTCCCATTGCGTGGGTGAAAACATCCAGTATTGGGGGAAGCAGCCAATGGCAGGCGGGGACGGGGATTAGCCTCCCTATCATCATTCCAGTCTGCCCCTCCTCCCTTGACACGTTTTCATCCGCGCACGGCGGTGCGGGGACCAGGAGCAGCGCGGGGAGCCAGGTAAGTATATTCAATGTGGGGGACCCGGCATATTGGGGGACCTTTTATAGGATTGGATAATCTCTTTCTGTACAGAACAGAAAGTCTCAACATATTATGAGGCCCAGAGGCAGACACAAAAACTGCACAATTTTAGTTTAGTTTTCTTATTAAATTATAAATTAATAGTGATATGGAAAAGTAAAAGAAAAATAACCAAACATTCTAAAAAGCATGTTTAACAAAAATGTGATTTATGCAGTAGGTCATGTAATGAAGGCACATTCCTTTTGAAGGGATTGGTAAAGTGTCTGGTTAGACTTGAGAGGTCCAGCCTCGGCTTTGGAGTCTATGTGGTTAGCGCTGTTCAAACAGAAAGGCCTACCACTCCCCTTGTACTTTGCTTGTGTGTTCTATCCATAAAGACAACACACTGCTGCAAACAATGGAATACTTTGCATACCGAGGCAAAAATTTACCTAGTCATTCAAATGAGCACATCAGATAAAGTGCACCAAGCTATGCGCGCTTTCCAAGAGGCCTAGGTACAGTACTGTTTCAAGCCTTCTGGTATAAAAACCTACTCCTAAAAGTAGAATAAAACATCAATGTAATCAATGGCTTCAGCATTTACCACTGATGGGTCACAATTACTGGATCAAAGGCGTCAATCATCGTCTTGTTTGTGTTAAGGAACTTTTAGAGGCCGTTTACATAATAGGTTTTCCTGCAGAATTTTGGTGCAGACAGCCGAAATGTCACCAACTGCCGCGTCCTTTCTGCCTCCCATTCGTTTCCATGGGAGGCCGCGTTGAGGATTGTGGAGCGGCAGCAGAGCTGAGATGTCCCTCCTCAGTACTGCCTTCGATGCGGATGTCCGCGTCAAAGGGTGCCATGTGATCATACCCTTACTTGAGCATATGATCAAGCGGTCTGCTGCCAACTAAGAGCACAGGCTGACCACATCTTTTAAATGCATCCTGCTGCTGACTATAATGGACACAAACGTGTTCACAAACGGTTTTAAGTAAGGGGCGCTTATACATTCAGCCAATTATCTGTCCATGTAAAATGTACTTAAACACTGATCAACTTGAGGGTCTGTTGTCACTCGTTAGGAGTTATCTGCCCATGTAAAAGGAATCCTAAGCTTGTGCCATGGTATTTCCCAACCAGGGGCTCTAGGATCTCCAGTTTTGGCCCCTGTATTTATTGGCCCTTTCAACTTAATCTCATCACTTTAGAAAGGTGACCCATCTGGCACATAGATGGCAAATCACTAGGATATGAAATCGATGTCAGATAGGCGTGCATGCGTGGCCAACCAGCTCGGCTATTTCCGGCATGGCCATAGCCGAGAGGTGGCCATGCTTGGGTGGTGCACTCTCCATTCACCGCTATGGGACTTAAAAAAAAAAAACAACAAAAAAAAAAAACAGCTGAGCACAATGCGCTCTCCTTCACTTTGGGGGGGGGGGGGGGGCACAGTTTTGGAGATAGAAGCAGTTCATAGAGGTGGGACCTTCACCTATCTGATACCGATATCCCAGTGAAATTACATCCATTCCCCAGACGGGCCCACCTTTAAAGCAGTTGTCAACTTATTACCTACCAACAAGCTAGGTAGTACGTGTCTGATTGGTGGGGGTCTTATTTCTGGGAACCCCACCAATGCCTGAATAATGCAAAGGCTGAGCATGTGCACTGCTGCTCTAGTCAAAGTCTACGGTACTTTGGAAGATAGCCAGGTACAACTCTCTGATAGCTCCAACATTCCTATAGAGTTTAAAGTATGGCGGTACGGAAAAGCACAGAATTAGAAAACGTACATTTAAAAGGGTTAACTCCAAATGGGATTTACAAGTGTCCACATACACGTTAATATATTAAAATACCCTTTACAGGGTTTCTGTCACCTGAAAAATGGGTATTAAGCTGGCTGACGTTAACGATGTGCTAATGTCAGCTGAACATAACTATATTACTGCCATCTCACTGCCTGAAGCCTTTGAGAAAAACTCTTATAATATGCTCAGTAGCCTCCAAGAGGTGCCCTTCTCTTGATCGACAGGGTCAGGCTGCTCTCCTCCCACCAGCCGTGTCTGCAGTGTAAATCTTGCGCCATTCAGTATTCGGCGCAGGAGCAGTGAGGAAGCCAGCAGCTGCCGAGCATCCTCCCCTCACTGCGCCGAATACTGAATGGCATGAGATTTACACTGCAGACACAGCCAGCGGGAGGAGAGCAGCGCTACCTGACCCGGTCAATCAAGAGAAGAAGGGCGTAAAAAGAGGTGGGCAAACTGAGCCTCTAGGAGCAGGTGCAAAGTGAGGCAGTGGGATGGCAGTAATATAGTTATGTTCAGCTGACATTAGCACATCGCTAACGTCAGCCAGCTTAATACCCAATTTTCAGGTGACACAAACCCTTTAATGTTATGATAGCAGTTTAGGTCAGAGTGCTGTAACAGCACATCACCACATGACACTCCGTTAAACCTGCTGGGTTCTAGTGTTTAGAAATGAGTAATTCAGAATTAAGAGAGCTCAGATCTTTATTCACCTGCGTTACAAGCTATTCATTGGTATAAGGGCCCCCGTTATCAGCACCTAACAAGTTATATTGTATTGCACGGCAGCAAAAAGGGAGCTTCTAATTATTCTTTGATAGAGCTACCCTAAACATGAGAAGGTAGGAAGCAAAGCAAACAGCTCACTCAGCAACTAAGCCTAAAGTGGGAATTTGCACAAACCCAAATGGATTTCTCAACTCTTTGGAAAGCAAACAACAGGTTAAAATGCAAATAAAAGCTGCTCCATCTCCGAACCGTAGCGCAGAAGAGGTTTCCCAGAGGAATCTTTAATGTAGCTCTACAGCGCTAAATAATACCTTTCCTTCCATCCACGTCTACAGGGAGCCCAGAGGAATATGCAACACATGGCTCACAATTATGGTTTATGTATTACCGAGCAAAATGACTTCCAACAGTTCAATGCACAGGATGTGAGGGCGACTTTGCGGATGCTCTGCAAAATAACGCAAGAGGGCAGGAAGGGGAAACCGCATTGTCAGAGCGTGCCCAAATTTGCCACAATTTTCTGGGGGAAATTCTCTTGTGCGTCAAGGAAGTAATAAGGCAGGGACTACGCAGTGGTGGTAAATTGGTGTACACAGCCAATTACAAAAGCTAGAACGTGATTTTATAGCATATTACAGTTTTCTGTCCCAGCGGACACTAAATGTGAATACAAAATAAAAACACTAAATGGATTATACAGGACAAAGAACATGGCCTTTTTCTTGTCCACGGGTCGAGTGTGGTAGAGCGGCCTTGTTTAATTCAATAGAGCTGAGCTGCAATAGCAGATACAGCCTGTGGACAGGTGCGGCACTCCTTCTGGAAAACAGCCACGTTTTTCTAGTCATGGACAGCTCATTTATGTGCCTACTATAGAATTTCCATAATGAGGATTAAAAAAAAAAAAAAAAAAAAATACCTTGAGGGATAATGTCCATGTGTGGAATGATAAAACCACCATGACTAATCTGGTGGACAGCCGCAGGGAAAAAAACTGCCGATGCAGGATTGACAAGCGGTGTGTACCACCTCCCCTCTTTAAAGGTGTCCTGAATTCCCCAACACCAAAATATCTTTCATGTGCTGCTTCCTACCCAGTGACATGGATTCACCACATATGAAACAGGGTTAAAGCTGTGGCATCCACCATATTTTCTAATCACAAGATGCACTTCCTTTACCATAATGGAGATGCGTAGAATGATGCTACTACTGCAAGTACGGGCCTACAACACCTCTGGCCTAGCTTGTCTAGGCGACTGTGATATGGTGGCAAAGCATATGTAGACAACCCAACTATGAAAATAATTCTTCTGAATCAATAGAGGCAATGGCCAAAATAATCTAGAGATGTTTAATTCTCATCTTTGAGTCATTATTGCTACAGTCAAAGTACTGAACAACCACAAAAAGACCTCCAGATATTGCCTTGTGGATTAAAGTAATGAAATAGTTGCTAGAATTGAAATAACCACATGCAGTGTATGTATACTGCTTCAGAACTGGTCAGGAACCATGATTTTTTTGGGAAGAATTGTGATAAATTATCTGTTCATACTTAGGCCAGGTGCACTTGCATCAAAACTACTGACTGTTTTTTTTTTGTTTTTTTTTAGACCTTGATCGTTCATTGGACTGTAGCACCCATGAAGTAAAGCTATACTCCGGACTGCAGTATTATCAGAGGATTATTATACATAAGATAATAGAAAAGCTTTGAGAGTACATAAGGAGATTAGAGGTCAGGATCCCATTTTAGGATTGACCAGATTAGTGCTGCTTGTCCATACTCTGCCCTTGCTAGTATATAGTTCCATACTATAAATCTATCAATATACTCATAGGAGACTTGATTGGACTTGCAGCCACATAGAGTTAGAGGTCTGCTCTATCATGTTAATGTAACATTAGGCTCGGAAAAAAAAATGGTGGTCACATTTTACATACATAAACATCACAGTGTGTAGATATAAAACCCAATATATATTCAAGTCTAGAGTAAGGGACAATAAACACTGAAGATACACAAAATAAGCACTGCCTCCCTTCCAGGTCCTATTTTTTCTCTTATTACAGTGAAAACTGAGAAATGTATAAAGAAATGTTCTCTACACATCCCGGGTGGTCATCGATGGCCTACTCCTCAAGGTCCTGTGACAATCTGAAAGACAAGTGGCTGGAGAGGAGGCCTCCCTGCCATGCCCTGTCTGCAGCAGACCAAAGAGACAGCTAGGACCCCCGGCCTTGATCAGTCTCCACCCAAAAGGGGGCAGATCACCAGGAGATTGAATAAACTCTTTGGGGGAGATTTACCAAATTGGTGTAAAGTAGAACTGGCTTAGTTGCCCATAGAAACCCTTCAGATTCCACCTTTCATTTTCCAAAGAGGCTGTTAAAAATAAAGGTGGAATCTAACCGGTTGCTATGGGCAACTAAACTAGTTCTACTTTGCACTAGTTTGATAAATCTCCCCTTTGTTCTATGCAGGAATCCTACAAGAGGTCAGGATCATGTAGAAAGTGATGAACACTGACAATCACTGATGGGAACTATATTTCTTTTATTATTTGTTTTCAGGTCTAGCGTTCTTTTAGGTGGAAACATAAAATATGTTCTCAGAAGTTACAGCAGATGCAGGTTCAGCCAACAGCTCCCTCGTTACTCCAACATACACACTTAAGCTTGTATTAGATTATACGATCTAGCAGGCGATTGTCGGGAGGGAAGCATTCCTTCCCAGTAATCGCCTGCTCGCTAGAGGAGGAGGCCGCTGCTATTACATGCGGCAATCTCCTTCACAGCATAGGGAGGAGTGGTCTCTATGCCATCGCTCATCCCCATGCTGTCTAGTTGTTTGCCAGCAGCAGTTTGTGATTACACAGAAGTATCTGCCGTCGTCAAACAATGATGTTTAAGCATGCTTAAAAAAATCATGATTGCCCGAGGAACGAGTAATCGGTGAACGCATGTTAACGATGAACTGGCCAGTGTAATACAGGCTTAAGTTCAGCCGAATGTGTAAGCGATTTCAACAGAGGAAAAAGCCACTGCCTAACACCTCCGATGGTGGTCTATTTCCCAGGACAATAAAAGGACCTGCTGCTTCAATTAAAACACACTATATTCTTTTCTCCCTGACAGAAGACGTTGGGGGTACCCCATACACATTGGTTTGTTAGACTGAGTCACCAAAAACAGCAGGTTCGGCTGATAAGTCTAGTGTGTATGGGTGCCTTATGTCATCACCCCCAATGCCCTTCCACCTGTAACAGATCTCAGTTTTATTGCTCAGGCTCATCTTAAAGGGCATCTTCAGAAGATTTGTACCTATGAAACTGGCTGACCTGTTACATGTGCGCATGGCAGCTGAAGGCATCTGTGTTGTTCCTATGTTGACCCCAACTTCTCCTAAAGCCAAAGTGTAGAGGGCGCACAGTTCCATAGAGAGCAGAGCCTATAGGTGTAACAGCAACACCCCCATTGCTCCTAGAGACTCATTTGCATATTTTAATACTTAATTTTTCTCAGAAATGTGGGCACATATGAACATGGAACCAACACAGAGGACTTCACCTGCCAAGCGCACATGCAACAGGTCAGCCAGTTTCATAGGTACAGATCTGCTGATAGATGCCCTTTAAAGAACCTGTCACCGGGAAATTCAGTTAAGGCCAAGTTCACACTTCAGTTGTTTGGTCACTTATTTGGAACAAAACCAGGTGTGGGTCAAAAACACAAACAGGTGCCAATCTTTACATAATAGCTCATCTCTAACCAGAGGATAAGTCATCAATATTAAACACTTGGACAACCGCTTAAATCTTAAATGGAGATTTATACTAGAAAGAGTAGACATTTTCCTAAAAGTGTAGCTAAGGTTTATTTTTTTTATCCAAATAGATCCAAAATGATGTGGCACCTAACTTTTCGGGATGGCTACGGCCACCACTGGACAGACTTTACCGTGATTATTCTTGACTAAATTTCTACCTGTGATATCTCCAGCTGATGTTGTGCTAATGCTGCGATTCTGGTCTTGTATGAAAGCCTAGACTGCTTTCAAACAAGACCAGGCCCAAATCTCTATCTGCTACCAATCCAGATATATAGCAACTAAAGCAGTCCCACCCCCCTCCTGCCAGAGCAGTTAGTTGGTTAAAGGGGCATTCCCATTAGTACATTTCCAGCATATGCACAAGACATTCCATAAATGTCTGATAGAGGTGGGATCCACTCCTGAGAAAGGCTGCACATGTGGTTCTCATTGCTCACTGCTATGACACTTCCCCCAAAAAAAGCTGTGCACGATACTTTGCCATTACCGGAAGTACTATAGCAGGAAATGGAGAGAGAGAGCGACACGCGTGCACACTCACCTCTCCACTCACTGCATTGCGCAATGGGGTCTCATTCTTGAGATGGCACCTATCAGACATATCCTGGGGATATGACACAAGTGTCCAGATTGGACCACCACTTTAAACATTCAAATCTGTAACTTTCCAAAGGAGTTCCCAAAATCTAGAAGTATAGTATAGGGCAGTGATCGCTAACCTTGGCACTCCAGCTGTGGTAAAACTAAAACTCCCAAGATGCCCCCCTTGCTTGGCTGCTCTCAGAACGCTATAGAAATAAATGGAGCTTGCTGGGAGTCGTAGTTTCACCACAGCTGGAGTGCCAAGGTTAGCCATCACTGGTATAGGGTCTCTGGAGAGAGATAAGATGGGATACTGTATAATGTGATCACATGTCAGAGAAAACAGGTTAGGGGTCCCTAGTAACTGACAAAACTCAAAGCGGAAACTGCTCTTAATACAAGCGCATAGAGGATGGCGAGACGGAAGAGAAACTGTTGACAGAGTCTACAACTGCACTCAGTCCACATGAAAACCACTTCCTCTCCCAGCCACAAATACGTACTCGTGACCCTACTACTGATCCGCTCTCCGGAAATCACAAGCAAAACCAAAAAGATAGGCAGATGTCGATATGAAAACCACACGGCTGAAAATGCGTCTTTATTAAAAACATTACTGAAAAGCAATTTCTGGGGAAAGAAATGAAAGCTATAAAAACAGGTGAGTAGTTCTGCTGGGCTCTGCGGCAATGCCCCCTCTTCGCCAACGAGCAATGCAGCTTAATTGCCCGAGTATCCAGGGAGTTTAAATTTACATTTTACAAGCAATCCTGAATACTGCCCTATTTAATAATCTACTCTGTCAAAGAGGGGAGAAAAAAAAAAAAAAAAATTCTCATTCTAGCGCTTCTGACAATTAAACCTGCCCGGCGCCGTGAATAAATCAAGATTTTGCTACCATAACAAAATGTTACACAGGGGCCCGCAAAGCACTGCCCATATTCTCATTACATGCAACACTAATTACAAGCAGCAGATCTGGAATTTTCTGCACATTAGAGGCTTTTAGAGAAGCTATGAAAAAATTTCAGGCACCATTAATTTAAATTTGTGTTGAAGTTTCCTTTTGACAGATGGCCAAAAATTACTTATTATTTAGATTCCCCAAACTGTCTGTTTGCTCATTAGAAGCTGGGGGAGAGGGAGGAATTAAAAGAGGTAAATTTATGTCTCCTTCATTACCTGCTAAATGTTAAGGAGCCGGCTTCTATAGGAATAAATGATTCCTCCTAGGAGGAAATGGTTGATAAGCCGGGCTGCTGGCAAGCGCGAGTTCACCGGGAGTCACACGCAGACAATTCTATCAGCAGAGAACCCTCTTAACAAGGAGACACTTAAGGGAGGGCGGATCAATAGAACAAGCGGCTAACTGCTTCTCCGGGCATTGCTGCAAACATTTAAGGAAATTAGCAAACTAGTTCACCTCGTAAAAGCTGGCAGCCAGCCTCTGAGGCAGACTCAACCCAGCTACAATCCAGCAGAAAATCTGTCAAACCACAATTTCCCAATCACCACATGCATCTCCATCAGGCCAGCCAACGGACTGGGGGGGGGGGGGGGGGGGGGGGGGGGGGGGCGCCCAGCCATTAAGAGCAGCACACGGCCTTCAGAACAGAGGGCATTATCTTATGTCACGTCTGTCTCCGTTTTGGCTATTTTTGTTTTAAGCTGAAATCATATTAAAAGCTTGATCGTTCAGGACACAATACAGCAATACTACGTAGATTTAAAGAGTAGCTATTTGCATTCCCCATGTAATAGCAATTCTAGGGCATGACTATGTTGTGCCATTCTTCTCTTATTCCTGCTAGAAGTTTATGGATATAGGTACAGATGGGAGTTTGTCCCTGCACAGTCTGACACCGGCAACACTAACTGGATACTATCAGACTGTGCAGGGACACACGCCCAGCTGGTGACACCCATCTCGACATATATCTATAAACTTCTAACAAGACTAGTAGAAGAACAGCACAACATAGGTCATATGACTAGATGATCCAGAATTGGTATTACATGGGGAACACAAGTAACTGCTAAAACAGAAATGCCAAGGGCGGAGAGAGGTCCTCTTTACAGAGCAACACTTTGCAGTATCCAAAGTAAACTATAGACTAAAGGTAAGGGCAAACAGTATGGCTGCTCGCAGGCTGCCAATGACTGCACAAAGAATTGTGGGCACAGCCTGCAGCGCCAAGCAACTGTTTCGCCTTCCCCTTATACAACCTTCTTTTAGCAGGAGTGCATTAATAGGGTGAATGGCGCAGAAATATCCGAGATTGAAAATCCATTTATCAACCTGGGGCTGTATCTGCACAGTCTGACACTGGCATCACTGATTGGTATCAGACTGTGCAGGGACAACCCCAACAACCGCAACCCCTATTTCGATGAATGAGACAGTTGCAAGCATGTCGGACACGTGGGAATTTATTCATACAAAGATGCAGCAGGAAGTTTATCAAACTGGTGTATAGGACAACAGCAACCAGATTCCACCTTTTATTTTCCAAAGAGGCTGTGAAAAATAAAGGGTGGACTCTGATTGGTTGCTATGGGCAACTGAGACAGTTTTCCTTTACACCAGCTTTGATAAATCTCCCCACAGTGCTGTTGCTCTGTGAATTCATCTTTGATTGGAAAATGGCAAATCAAAATATTAAAAATATATATATATATATATATATATATATATATATATATATATATATATATATATATATATATATATATTTATATATTTTACTCTGCCCACAGTATTATATGGGCTCTTGCTGAATATAAGTGTGCAGACAGAAGCACCACACGCATGCCTGACCGTCTGCTCAATTCAGAAGACTGAAAAGGATATAGGACCACCATTCTCGTGATCGGTGGGGGTACCAGAGGTAGGAACCCCCCCCCCCCCCCCCAAATCTGATAGTTATCCCACAGGTTAGGGGATACATTAATGTAACTGGAATACCCCTTTCATATCCTCAGGAGAGGTCATCAATATCAGATCAGCGGGGGGCCGGCTCCCAGCACCCCCGCTTAATTAGCTGTTTGTAAGGGCAATCTTAACATGCCGGGCCTCCACATAAAGCATGTGGACTGAGAAGCAGCTCGAGCCTATGATACTGCACAATATCTCCAACTGGACCAAGTTGCAATCATTGATCACAGCTCTTTCCTAAAGGAGCAAAGCAGAGTCACCTCATGGGCTTTAGAACACCACATTAATATCAGAATCTGAAACAAAAATAGGAAAATAAATCTTACCTTAATGGAATCTCTGTCTGCAAAGAGTTTGTTCAGAAAAAAAATCCACAGGCCAAATAAAATATGGAAAAAAAAACAAGAGAAATTAGTTACAGAATAATTCACAAAAACACAACATTTATATTGGATTTCCTTCTGACCTCGTTGATGGTCACTGTCGTGGTGCTTTTTTTCATCCTTGATTGGAAGGTGAGACTGTCCAGAGAGGGCACTGGAAAGGGCCAGCAATCCAGCACTGCTACTGATAGGCGGGATGGTCGGGGGCTGCAGGCCAGAAGGATGCGGAGTCAGAGGCACCGGGAGACCATGCCCATGAGACAGATGCTGAGCTTGGAGTTGTTGCTGCTGTGAGAAAGTAAACAGAGATCTTGAACTTGCTCAATATACAGAATAAAATAAAACAAAATCATACATATTGCCAGTGGATGAGAAAAAGCATATAAATCAATGGCCGTGTGTCACTAGAAAGATTTAGAGTACTGGCTTTCATTAACAGAAGACTGCACAACAGGCTGTGGTGACATTTCCTGGGTCAGTCAGAGATCCAGGCTTCGAAATCTGGCAAAGGCCTCGGCGCTGTACTGTATGTCACATAAAATAACCCTAAAATAAAAGTACCGTATTTTTTTGCCCTAAGACGCACTTTATCCCCCTAAAAGTGTGTGTGTGTGTGTGTGTGTGTGTGTGTGGAATGGCAGTGCGTTTTATAGGGCGAATGCTGTAGAGATGGTTGAAATGTTGCTATCCCTATGCTGCCGTTACCAATAAAGTAACCAGCTTGTTCATCAGAACTGAGGAGCGCCGCGGATTTTCTATTTCTTTGCAGTTTACACTGATACACCCTCCGGCCGCACTGTGCAGCATGCGGTCGGCAGTGTATCAGCGGGGAGGGAGGAGGGGCTGGGGACCGGCATCTGGTTTAGGAATGGCAGCGGGGCCCGATGCAGTCACTGTATTCTTTTGCACCGGGCCCCGCTCACGTTACTAATCTTATCGAAGTGTAGGCATTGTTTAACAATAGAATTAATCTTCATTCCAGCAGCCTGTACTACTGTACTTACTAACTTCTGTAGGAGCCGGGCGGGCGGCTGGAGCGTAACTCACTATGTCACGCGCCTGCTCCTCCCACTTTATAAATGAAGCTGGCGGTGCGGGTGCCTGATGTAGTGAGTTACGCTACAGCCGCCCGCCCGGCTCCTACAGAAGTTAGTAAGTACAGTAGTACAGGCTGCTGGAATGAAGATTAATTCTATTGTTAAACAATGCCTACACTTCGATAAGATTAGTAACGTGAGCGGGGCCCGGTGCAAAAGAATACAGTGACTGCATCGGGCCCCGCTGCCATTACAAAACTAGATGCTGGCCCCCACCCCTGTATTGGGGGTCATTCACATTACACAGGGATACTGTTATGGCGGGGATCTGTGGATGCTATTTATGTGTCATTCACAGATGCCCCCCCCCATAGCAGTGTCATGCCATCCACAGACCACCATAACAGTGCGTCATTCACAGATCCCCCATAATAGTGTCATCAACAGACCACGATTAGTTCAAAACCCACCAAAAGCACACCTTTTGGGTAAAAAATTTTTTTCTTTTCCTCCTCAAAAACCTTATGGGCGGGCCGTGAGTCTTATGGGGCAAAAAATATTGTAAACCAAACAGTAACAATGCTAAGCATCGCTTTTTTTTTTTTAATTAAGGTTATGGTCCGTGGTAGCGTAATTCTTTGATAACCCGAACCTTGTACGCCGAACTTAAAAACAGAAGTTCGCTCAACACTTGCCCTAATCTCCCAGAGTTTGCTCCATTTCATACGGATTATATATGGCAGCCAAGTTAGCCCAGACATCTTTTTTTTACGAGGAAGGAAAAAGGTTGAAAAAGCTGAAAATCTGGTGTAAAATAACCTTTAAACTTCCTAAATATATACATTTCAGATGCAGAAATGGAAAAAAGGGAAATGTCTAAATTGAGAAAATTAGCGCTGAACAGCCTTAGCCCGCTTGCACAGCATGCAGAGAGAGTTAATTTGAAAGCAAAAACCTGAATTAACAACTCAGAAAGGGAACTGGTTGCAGCCACCGTTTTAAGCTCTTTAAGTGTCCTCAGCGGTACTTGAGCAAATTACTAAAGAAAATCTAATGTAGCAAGGCATGGGTTCTCCTGTAGGCTTGCTCAATAATGCTGAAATAATTGGGCACTCTGTGCACGTTTAGTGATGCTCGAATGAAAAGCTAGAGGCCTGCCCTTGTACTCTTCTCTTGCTGCTGACTCTGTGTTGTGACAGGTTTATTTGAGGAGGACTGTGATGCATGCACCAGTAACTGCGCTGACAAGAGTTTAAAGTCATTTTTACCAGCACACTGGCAACACATACAGAAAGCCCCGAAGAGGTTAGAATTGGGAGCGCTTGACCTCAGCCAATACCGCTTCCTGTCTCCAACTCTGAACCTGCCAGCATTTACCTTCTAATATTATGCACCCACTCTGACCCTTTATAGTGCACGTTGTACATAAACAGATGAACAACTTGCTTCATTCCAAAAGGTCTTGTAATATAACCAAAAAGGTAAACTGTAGACCATGGCAAAAGCCACCAAGGAGCACTGTGACCATGTGAAACCACAATGTTGCAGGGTAAAAGGTTCTTTGGTATTAGGAGGTTAGATATTTTACAGGAAGAGTATAAATTATTTTATTTCATTTTTATTTTATTATTATGCAAACGTTAAAAAGGAATCTTCCATATTCATGAGCATATAAACATGAAAAAACAAAAAAACAAAAACATAGAAGAAGAAAACCAAATTTCCCTGACTGGCCACAGGAGGGACGCAGGTAAATACCATTAAGAAATTAGATTCTACATTGCTACAGAAATCATTCAAATAATAAAGAAGGCTGTTCATATCTCTAACCAATTTCCACCCAATACACAGCATAATTACAATCACTGGGCATTAAGTCATTTGCACGTTACAACTGTCCACATCCCTGGCTGTATGGCAATCTGGTCCCAACAGAGCAGAGGATGGAGGGTGACCTGATCTGTCCACCAGCGTCTACTGTATAGTGCTGTGCACAGCAAGGAAAACCACCACATGGATCGGTCAAAATATAGTGCATGTTTTTTAGGCACACGTGGAAAAAAATGATGCAACGTAAGAATGCTTTATAAATAAAAAAAATAAATAAAAATATAGACATGTTAATAGATTAAGTTTTAATTTATTCTGTAGCAGGACAAGGACCTCAAACATACAGCCACTGTCATTGAAGGGGTTCTTCCGGCAATTAAGAAAATGAAAATGCTTAAATATTACTTCATTATAAATATATTACCAAATACCTTTCATTAGTCATAATGGCTCGTTTTGTCTAGGTAAGCAATAATCTGGGGAAACAAAATGGCCGCCGTCCTATCAGTAAACACAAAACCTGTGCTGATCACACAGGAGGACAAGTTACTTCACAACACTGAGCTAAAGAACTGTCTCATCCTCCTCTCCTAGTTGACAGGGATTGTGATCCTGAACACATAAGAACTTTTGCTTAATCTCTGTAGGAATGGAATTCATTAGCAGATGTGGCTAATGAGCAGCATTAAGTGTATGCAGTTTCCATTACCACAAACCAACATTACTTGTCCATCCTCTTTGTACTTCATGTCTCCTCATGAACTCCATTTCTACAGAGATTCAGCTGAACATCTTATCAGCTGTATATAGGATCATAATCCCTGACCGGTAGAGCAGAGAGGAGGATAAAGCAGCTCTTTAGCTCAGTGTTCCGAAGTAACTTGTCCTCCTGTGAGATTAGGATAGGCTTTGTGAGCACTAATACGACAGTGGCCATTTTGTTTCTCCTACTCATTGCTCCCTAGACTAAACAAGCAGTTATAACTAATGAAATGTATTTGGGAATATATTTCTAATAATGTAATTTTAACGTATTTTCATTTTCTTGAAGAACCATCTTCCGCGCAAGGGCTCATTGAGACAGTCATATGTTGGTGTCCACATCTGATCCGCAATATTGCAGACACCACACGGTGCAATGTCGGCATCCGTGCTTCTGTTCCGCGGATCCAAAAAAAAAAAAAAAAAAAAAAAAAAGCCTATATCCAGAGGATCTGTGTTTGGCTCCCCAAGATGTATGGAGCAACCTCTCTGCAAAGTTCCTTCAAGAACAGTATGCAAGTGTACCAAGAACTGATGCTGTTGTGAAGGCAGAAGTGGGCACAGTAAATATTGATCTGATATACATTTCTCTTTTGCTCGTTCACTTTGCAATTTGTTAATTGAAAAAAATTAAACTTCAATTTATTTTTATTTCATTTTTTTTTTAAACATTCTTACTTTACAGCATTTTTCCCCACACATGCCTAAAACGTTTGCACGGTACACCAAATACAGACACGCATATTATAGAATATACAAATTAAGATAGAAAGATAGAAATTTTCTAAGAAAAGAAAAATATTTTTTTTTCCCTGAGGTGGCAGTTTTCCAAGAATCCCTTGTATCCAAGGTAATCTACGGTATCTTTGAAGTGTTTCCGTGTCTTTCAACAATGACAAAAAAATCCCTGAAGCAAAATTATTTAGTAAGGAACCTGAAAAAAAAAATAAAAAAAATTGTAATTCTGGAGAAATTTTTCTAAAAGGCAAAAAAAAGAAAGAAAAAAAAAAAATCATTAAAGTCATCACCTAAGTAATATTTAAATAGATTTAATATGTGCTGCTCCGAACCAATGAATTACGAGTTTAAAACCTATTAAAATGTAATGTTTTTTCCTGAGCTGAGGGGAGAGAGATTTAAATCCACTGAATTTTAATATTTCAGCTTGAGCTGCAGGAGGTATGGAAAGTCCAAATGAACTATTCCATCAGCCGCATTCAAGCATGAACATTTTAATCAGTTTTACTTCCTTGGAGTTCTCCAACACAGTTTACGCTGTCATTCTGAAAGCACTTAACACAGAGTGTGAAAAACCACCAAGGCTTGTTATTGCCTTCACAATTGATGGCAAATAATTTTGCAGACTTCCCATCATTAAAATGTCACCGCTAAAAATGGAGGGCGAGCATGTGTGGCACTGAAATGCCTTTACCCCCACTTGGCCAGCCTACTGAGCTACATAAAAGGAAATGCATCGACCACAATAATTCTGCCAGTGATTGCGATTCCTTTTTCTGGGTGGCGGAGTGATGCCTGGTCTTTAAAGGGTTATTCCCACCTCTGATATTGGTGGCATATTGCTAGGATAAGCCCCCAATGTCTGAATGTCTTATCTATGCTTAGAACAGAGTACGCAAAGTCCCGGAGGGCGCACCTCGACCGCCCTTATGAAATCGCAGAAAATAGCCAGGCACTGGCTGGGATATTTCAGTCAGCCCCATAGAAATGGATGGAGCAGTGGCCGCGGTGGGCCTCCATTTCAGTTTAAGGAGACTTCCAAAAATATTTTCAGTGCTCCCATAGGAATGAATGGAGGGCAGTTGCACATGTGCAGTGCGCCCCCTGGGACTTTGCGGGCTCAGTTATAAAAGAGTAGGTGTCGCTGGGACCTGAACCCATCGGACACTGGGAGCATATCCTAGCGATATGCTCCCAATGTCTGAGATGGGAATAACCCTTTAACTACAATAGTACACTCCATGAGCATCACAGAAACGTTTAATTATGTTAAAGGGTAACCGAGTGTTCAGAGAGCGCCGAGAACCCCAACGATCGCTAGCATAAGGAGAGAGAAGTACTCCGTCTCCTGTCTGCAGGACACAAAAGGAGACAGATCAATAGAACGGCTACAGGCCTGTAATGATGATTGAATGGTTTTCTTTAATACGGTCTTAGAATATTTTGGTATCTGCACACAAGGCGGATCTTTCCGCTGTGGATTTGGTTGCGGATTTCACCTCTCGCATTAAAAGGAGTGAAAACTACAAAGAAAATCCACCAAATAAGTTGATGTGCTGTGCAGATTTTTAAATTAGTTAAATTAATTACTACTTTTCCAGTACTACCGGACATTACTCTGCAGATTTTCCATCGGTAAATACGGGTAGAATACTCCAGCTCCGTACAGTATTACAACAAAGTTTTGCTCATCCCTAAGCCCAATATTCAAGCCTTCAGACTAACAGCCAGTGCATACACAATGGGTTGACACTTACTAGTCAGCTCTGCTGTGTACAGTCAAAAAGGGATGGGGTCTAGACGCTTAGATAATGGAGAACTGCAACACTGTAGGGGTGGGTAATAGTCTGACATTTCTCGGCCATAAAGCACACATATGCTGCAGCACTGTCTATACCAGGGATGGCCAACCTGTAGCTCTCCAGCTGTTGTAAAACTACAATTCCCACCATGTCGTGCTATAGGCAGTCTGGGCATGTTGGGAGTTGTAGTTTTGCAACAGCTGGAGAGCTGCAGGTTGACCATTTCTGGTCTATACAGTTTGTGCCTCCTATATGGTAACCAAGGAACAGTTATCACTTATCCTACATGCTTTAGGTGATAAGTGTTGTTAAAGCTAATTAAAGGAGTTGTGCAAGCAATACATACTGATGACCTATCCTTTAGGCTGGGTTCACACTTGAGCGTTGCGCAAACGCGCGTTTTTGACGCGCATTTTTATGCGCGTTTTTGTAATAGTAAACGCGCGTTTGACGCGCGTTTGTGTGATTCACTACAGTGTCCTATGGCCACAAACGCCCCAAAAGTCGCTCATGTACTTTTTGGAGCGTCGGGCGTTTTACAGCGCGATCGTACGCGCTGTAAAACGCCCAAGTGTGAACCATTCCCATAGGGAATCATTGGTTTCTCCTTGTTGAGCGTTTTACAGCGGAGGAACGCGCTGTAAAACGCTCAGGTGTGAACCCAGCCTTAGGACAGGTCATCAATATCGGCTTGGTGGGGGTCTGACTCCCGGCACCCTCATTGATCAGCCTATTTGAAGAGGAAGCTCCGCTCACACAAGCACTGGTTGCTTTTCCAGATTATATTGCGTGTCTTCTCGCTTGCAGTGGCAGTGCAATTACAAGTACTTGCTCCATTCAAGTGAACAAACCAAGCACTTACATTGGTTGTCAGGACGGATCCGTTTGCCTCCGCATTGTCAGGCGGACACCAAAACGCTGCAAGCGGAACTGAGGCAAACTGATCCGTTTTGGACCGCTTGTGAGAGCCCTGAAACCGATCTCACAAGCGGTGAAAGTAGCCTAATCTTAGAGGAAGTAGTGCTCCCACACGCTGATCAACAGGGGGGCCAGGAGTTGGACCCCCACCAATCAGATATTGATGACCTATCCTGAGCTACACAACCCCTTAAAATGATAGTAAGAGCCGATTCACATCTGCGTTTAACTGATCCGGCAGAGGCACGGCTTGACGGAGTTCACTGGACACGGCCGTGCACTGTGACATCGTTGACTATAATGGGATTCGGCTGCTATCCGACATAAGGGCCGGCTCCGACAGAACAAAAAGTCGTGCATGCAGAACTGGGAACTTTTGTAAAGCCATCATTTGCGTTATTTTTTTAACGAGCAGTTTTGGTGCATGCAAACATAGCGTCCTACACAGCCTGGTTCTCAAGGCAGACAAAACAAATGTGATAGAGCATAGACATAGATCTGGAACTAATGGATAACATCGCCAGGCCCAGCTATGAGATAGCAAGCATTTGATCGATTTATGTCTGTTCACCACTGGCTTCAAAGCAAATATATAGATTTATAAATGTTCTGATTGAGGCATTAGCTCAGACCTGGAAAATACAACAGTAATTCTAGTATTACTGAGGGGGAAAAAGAATGACAAAGAGCCATTCACTATGAATAATGCCTGGAAAGCTGCCCTCCGCTTTATGAACAAAGGCAGATTGAAGAAACATGCTTGAAAAAGTGGGAATTGCTAACAAAGGAAAATGGGATCAAATAAAAATTAACACTATTAGCGTTTTTGAGAGACATTTTAACATATGTTCTCACATACATAGTCCTAACTTACCAAAGCAAAGTAAAAGAATATCTTGCCTGTTCTCCTAAACATTCAAAGCCTGCTTTACTAGTGCAGTGTCGTGTTGTTCACATCTGTATATCTGTTCCTCAGTCCCACAAAAATAGCGGCTCGTGCTTTCTCTGGTGGGCTCGTCTAGGCAATCTGCTCGCCATGTGTACGTTTTCTTATGTAACCAGTGCTCCCAACACCTCCTAACAGCTAGGTCAGAACAGCCCAGATGGCGACGGTTCATCAAAATAACCATCCTGCTTCTCAGTCCAATGATGCAACCCCTCAAAGTCTGTCAAGTGGGCAAAATGCCTTTGAGTGCATCAAAAGCATGTCTGGCAGTCAAAGATCTCTTACCAAGAGGTACACTACCCAAAAGTAACCTCTGAAAGCCTCCGTGCTCCTGCGGCAAGAACCAGTGTCTAATCAGGCCACGCCTGCACGCTATCTGGGTGGGTTATTTTTGTCAATGAGTACAGCTTTGAAGGAAAACATTCAGTATAAACTGATTTCATTTAAATTCTTGCTTATTCTGGGCTTTGGAATCAAGGAGGTGACCCTGTCAACCTTCCCTGTATGACTGTATATACAGAGATATCCTTTACACATGACAAGACCATCACCATTATGTCTATTCTCCTGACATAATGGATATGACAAAGGCTTTAGATACTTAAGAGCTTGCAGTTGGCTCATTGGTCAATGGACCAACAACTAAAGCAGGTCATATTCTAGAGACTTTGCATGTCAATTCAGACAATTTTCTGCTGACTGCTGCTGGTTTTCATGACATCTATGAAAAACTTGATCTGGATTTTGGTTGTTGTCAGCACTGTATTAGTCGTTCATCCCAAGCAACAGAACTGCATCCCATCAATGGAAGCCCTGACTAAGCCATAGATCACATGATCGATCAGGGATTTGACAGTTGTCTAAAACCACCACCTTCACAGAACAACCACGAAGAACAACAGTATGGTCAGCCTATCTTCGCCCACTTCACCAAAAATATTCATGTTCAGATCAGCGCAGGGAGAAGCCAGGTTAAGTACCGTATTTTTCACCCTATAAGACGCACTTTTCCCCCAAAAAGTGTGTGTGTGTGTGTGTGTGGGGAGGAGAGGGAATAGCAGTGCGTCTTATGGGGCGAATGCTGCAATTTACAATGATACACGGCTGCAGTGATGCCGCACAGCGCGGTTGGTGGGTGTATCAACTAGGGGCCGGCATCTGGATTAGGAATGACAGCGGGGATTGGTGCAGTCCCTGTATTCTATTGCACCGGGCCCCGCTCACTGTTGTATAATCTTATCTAACCTGTAAGCATTGTTAAGATATAATAATCATGTGTAATGCATCTGTATTACTTACAACATTAAGTTCCGTAGCAGAGAGGAGGGAGGCCAGGAGGGCGGGCGGCGGGTCACTCACTACGTCATGCGCCCATGCCGCCTGCTGCATGGACGCGTGACGTAGTGAGTGACGCACCGCCTGCCCGCCCAGCCTGCCTCCTCCCTCCTACGGAACTTAATGTTGTAAGTAATACAGATGCATTACACATGATTATTATATCTTAACAATGCTTACAGGTTAGATAAGATTATACAACAGTGAGCGGGGCCCGGTGCATTGTAATACAGGGCCTGCACCACTCCCAGCTGTCATTCCTAATCCAGATGCCGGCCCCTAGCCCCTGTATTGGAGGTCATTCACACTGCAGGGACAGGGATCCACAGATCGTCCCCATAACAGTGCCATCCACAGACCACCATTAGTTCAAAACCCACCAAAAAGCACACCTTTTGGTTAAAAGAGGATTTCTGTCACGGTTGAGGATGGGGAAAACCCTCAGCCGTGCGATGGCTGAAAATGGTGGTCGCTGCTCGACCAGGACGACAGAATTAGGGAGCAGGTCACCTCCTAATCGCATCCCTAATCTGACCCTGACTCCTAGCTGTATGAGCCGACCCTGATGTTAGGAGGGCTCATACTCCGGAACCTTGAAATCCCTGCTAGCCCTCAGGGTGGCCCTAAACTAGGAGCAGGGTAGACGACCTGTTCCTTCTGGATACGGAGGAACAGGAGTCTCACTGGCCAAGCTGCAAGGAATGGGGGAACATATACAACTTATGGCAATGGCAGGTAAATGTAACAAATACAACACCTACCTGCCACAGACACAAAGCCTGGAACTCATGTGCAAGTGCTGCTGTCCACAACAACACAAACGGACACAGCACACACCACACACCACACAGGAACCCAGGACCATAAGCTGCAAAGAATAAAGACCAAACAAACAAACATCTTCGTAACATCATGTAACATAAACCTATGACCACAAGGGTGGCCCCCACTGGCAGATGGAACAACACAGGAGGATGACTCCAGCTAACCATGGCTGAAGTACCCCTCAGACTACCGATCTAAACTAAGGTTTTATAGCCCATGTAGCCACACCTACACACAGACACACCCAGTACACACACTAGGAAGGAAGTTAACCCTTCCAACACAAAGCAAGGGAAGTCGGCCACTTAAAGGGGAAGTACACACACAAACACACACTTCACCTGTTGCCGCGGTTAACGGCATGCGTGGCAACCATGTCCTGGGGATCAGCCAGAAGGCCGAGACACTGCCACCACATGCATACAACACCAAACGTAGTCACGGGCAACCAAGTGAAGGAAAATGTCACTACGCACACCATAGGCCGTGACAATTTCTTTGTATTGTCCAACATTAACATGTAAAGGGAAGTAAAGCGTAGAAAACACAGGCGCATTCAGCACGTTCTTCCCTGACATAGCTCACTGACAGCTGTACGACAATATTCAAGCAGCACTGTTTATTACAACACAACCTTTACAGGTTTCAGGAAAACATTCTGTTCTTAGACTGCTCACCGCCTGCAAACAAATTGTTGTTTAAGATCTGCAGTATGAAAATCAACAGTGCAGAACAAGCAATCTGTTCCGAATGCAGACTGAAGAGGAAAAATGCACAGAAATTAAAACAAACAGGCTCACAATTGGGAGGTTAGAGAAAGAGGGCAATGTACATGGTGGCATGTGGACAGTGAGCACTGGTGTAGACTAGGGAAAAACTATTAAAAAAAATATATATAAAAATTAAAATCATCACCTCCTAAAGGAAAGCAATCAGTTTGTAATGACACTACTTTACCCACATCTTCCTAGGCAGCCTGCATCAGATAACCTGACATGATTCCACAATCAATAAGCATTGTCTACATCAGTGTCAGAGGCTCATGAGCCCGTCACAGATTCCATCAAAAATACCAGAAGAAATACACAAAGACACCATTATAAAACAGGGTCTGTCAGTTGCCACTGGTGTCCATCATGTGACGGATCCATTACTGCTGACATTTTTGTTTGTCTATTACTAGGACTCAATGGAAAAGAAAACCTGAACTGCTGATATAGTTGCACAGTCTTACCTATTCCTACTTGGTCAGTTTCAGACGAGCATTTATGGTCCATGTGACTGCTGCATTTCCTGGACTGATTGTGGCTTACCCAAACTCGCTGTTCGATCTAGGACGCTGTTAACTCCAGCCTGACCACAGGTCTACTTAGCACATCACGTCAGTATGGGACGGAACTCACAGCATTACAGAACACTAAGATGCAGCAAGTTTGGGTCACCCGAGCCACAGTCAGTCGAAGAAATGTGGTTGGCATTTGGACATTTTCTTGACCACACATGCTGGTCTGAAACCAGACTTAAAGTTAGTTGCTTCAAGATGATCCTTGTCCACATAGCTTAATAAGGCATGTGGAGTCTCACTGGGCTGATCAATACAGACCATACATGTCTCACAATGAGAGTTTACTAAAACGTAAACAAATCTAGGACATCCTCTGTGTAACCATTCGGCTCTTCCGGCTGTTACATCTTACCAGCAGGAACAATCTTTTCCCGTCCCGATATATTTATGTTACAGAGGATTGACCAGGCTATTTCAGGATTTGGCAATGGCAATTCCTTTGTGTATCTAACAAGAGGATATGTGGCAGCAAAGGTTGACACTCAATGATTTTTCAGAGCCTGTGAATGAGGTGTAAAATGCGGACTATGACTGGGGGTGAATGCAGAATGTTTGATTGGATGAGGACTCGATGCCTAAATCCTAAACCTCTGAACTTGGCCATATATGATGCAAGAGATGCAGCACTTGGGAGGTGGATGGGCACACTGCTGCAGTTACCACTACACAATGGACAAAGCGGTGTATTGGAGCTCACAGATGATCGGTGGAGGTGTGGGATATCAGACCCCTGCAAATCTGATATTGATGGCCTATCGCTCCTCTTAAAGGGTGTCAGCCGTTGCGGACACAGGCAGGGGCAGTGGACAGGAGGTAAAACATTTCTGCTTTTAATCACTGTATTGCTCAGAAAAACTTTGAATGCCATTGGCACCGATCTCGTATGTGCTGTGGGGGGCATGCCAACAAGCTGCAGTGCTTTAGGCTCAGAATATGAACCATGCCACATTTCCCTCCTCCCCTCTGCTGTGGACTTCTGCACCAGTCTAATGACTGGACGCCATTGCTCATAGCTCAGGCAAGGGTCTGTGGTGCTGCTTATACACAGAGCCTGAAGGGCCTGTTACGGAAGCACTTACTGGGAGCACACAGCGATTAAAAGCAGGGACAGGGGTATGTAGAAACTCCTGTGCCCTGCCCCTACCTTGGTCTGTCAGGTTTGCATCAACAGAACTGCAGACAAGCTCCCTTTAAGGGGAGTCGTTTGATTATGCCAGTCTCTTTTTGGAATAAAACCAGCTATGCGTCTCTATGGCAACAGACTACAAACTAACTCTGTAGTCTGATCCTGCGGTCACTCTCCTCCTCCCCTTACATCTTGCTAACTCTACTGAATTTATATTGCCAAGTGATACTGGACAAATAGAAGGGAGTAGGACCACAAAAACTAGGCCATATGAATTTTAATTGATGGAATAAACCTTCACGGCTTCCCCGATTATTGTTTGAAATGTTTGTTTGCAGTCCGTCACCACAGCTTTGCACAGGAGCTGTGCAGATAAAACCAGATGAAGTTTTTAATCACAACCTATTGCAAAGTTGCTTCACTTTGGCTACAATGGAACAACAAAACGGGTTCCAAGTCTGCAGCTAGCCTTTAAGATCGCGCAATTAGGTTCTTTTACCTTTCATATCTGTATTAAAACCAAAAAGTTGCTATTTAGGCTATATGCTGATCAGGCAATGCTGGATTTAAAGGATTTTACTGTTTGCATGATAGTTAGACATTTTATTCAAGGAAAGGGGGATGGCCTTTTCACCTCTTACTTGTGCTTCAAGAGCTTGCAGCAAATGTTATTCGTGGCTGAACACAGCTTCCCCGATTTGTCTTTTTTATTGGGGAACTTCACAGGAAATAAAAGGTTACTTTTTCTCCATTTATAACCCTTAATTGACTACCAGTATTCTCCTGCGGTCAAAGGGGCACAAAGCAGAATAAGAAATAGGCCATTAAATGCAGGCCACAATCAGAACATTGCACTCTACCTCCGTCAGCAAGGATCAGAGAGTGCTGATTTCCTTGTTAAAAGACAGAGGCATAATTGAGGCAATATCTTCACTTCAGATTGATTATTCGGCGACCCTTATCCACATCTTCACTCGGCAATTTGAATTTTAATGAAAGTAAATGGAATAATTAGCATTTCAAAGTGTGTTTGATACACTGAATAAAAGAGGGAAAGACTTTTATGTATAATCTATACACAAAAGAAAAAGCATTTGGGAGGGGGCGAATAAGAAAAGTACAGTTGTAGTGCCTTCATTAGAATAACTTAGCGGCTGCACCAGCTGTATAATTATGGATGGGAATAATGTGTTATTGAACTATGATTTCTCACCTCCACTTTGTGATGCGAAACAGACGATATTCCATTGTTTCTCTGGCTTTTATGGGAAAGGTAAACAAAATGCCTGCCCAGATCTGCAGTCTGAACGCTGCTGCCAGCATGGGGGGCAGCTCATAAACAGCCCCAAAACTAACGCAAGCGGTGTATAGTGTAAGTATGTAGCGCCCAGTCAGATTACCTCATTTTTAGCTTCATATTCGCTTGTACTCTGAAGCTGTGCTTCCGCAAACCAGTAGTAAAATGCATTGGGAGGACTCTTCTCCGCTATGTACATGAGCCCGGGGGTCCTCTCAATGCATTTTACTGCTGGTTTGGGGGAGCGCAGGTTCCAAATGCAAGCAAGTATGAAGATAAAAGTTACATGAACAGACTCTGCGTCACTTACACTATACATCGCTTAGGCTACTTTCACACTTGCGGCAGTGTGATCCGGCGGGCAGTTCCGCCGTCTGAACTGCCCGCCGGATCCGCCGATCTGGGTGTGACTGAAAGCATTTTTGAGACAGATCCGGTGCGAATCAGTCTCACAAATGCATTGCAAGAACAGATCCGTCTCTCCGCTTGTCATGCGGACAGACGGATGAGTCTTATATTTTATTTTTTACATTATTACCGATCTGCGCATGCGCAGGCCAGATCCGGCATTTTGAATGCCGGATCCAGCACTAATACATTCCTATGGGGAAAAATGCAGGATCCGGTTTTATCGTTTGTCAAAACGATCCTGATCTATCCTGAACGGATTACTCTCCATTCAGAATGCATGGGGATATGCCTGATCAGTTCTTTTCCAGTATAGAGCCCCTGTGGTGGCGGAACTCTATGCTGGAAAAGAAAAACGCAAGTGTGAAAGTACACTAACTCTAGTTAGGGTCGGCGTTTCAGAGCTAACATATTCCCTTTAAAGGTGAAAAGGAGCAAATTAAAACTAAAGAGACTGTAAAAGGCTAGGGGGAGAGAAAGGCCATTCAGATCAGTTCATGATGTCACCAATTATCAGAGTACAATCATGCAAATGTAAATGTATACATTATCAGTGTAAGGGACCATTCAAACGTCCGTAGTGTATTGCGGATCGGCAATACACCGGGCCGGCACCCACACAGAACTGCCTATGGGAGCTGCAGACCGGAACAATGTGTGCTGTCCGCATCCTTTCCGTCCCCATTAAGAATGAATAGGTCGGCACCCATTCCACAATTCTGCGTACCCATTCTACGGACGTGTGAATGGACCCCAAAGGTGGCTAAACATGTCACAACCATTAAATGGTCGGCTGGAAAGTTCTGGCTGACGTTTGCCAAGAAGAAGAAAAATAAAAGAATCGGTCATGATGGATTTCAGCATGTCAGATTCTTTGTGCTCCTGGGAGATAAGCCAGTGTAAGTGTCTGGTAGCGACTTGTTCACCGCTCCACAACGAAAACACGTGTACTTTCAGCCGCTCTAAGCATTCATGTGTATGGGAAGTTTGTTAGGAATAGCTGGCCACAAAAGTCTACGACCACCTGTAGGGTTTTTTCTCCAGTGAACTATAGTTAGGAGTTGTTAAGAATGTCACTCATTATATGGTCCTTAAAAGGGGCCAACCATTTAACAACTGCAGTCATTTTTTTCTAGAGAGGGAGCAAAACCAAGAGGTACTTTGGTAGTTTAACACAGACTGATATTAAAGGCAATGACTGGGAATGAAACAAACACTCCCGATTATTGCCTGATGATCAGGGATGGTGAGAGCTGCATTTCCATGCAGCAATCATCTCTACCGCTCGCCCCCTCCCCATAGAGGATCATTGTTTCTCGTTTACACAGGCCAAACTTCTGTCCAGAAACAATGAGCTTTGGAGCCGGCTGAAAGCCACAATCTTCTGATGAATAGGCAATTGCTTGTCCATTGGATGATCGGCGGCACTTTTGCAAGAACCAATTATCTAGAACAAGCATTTCTGCGAATGCCGATTCCTGATAATTGGCCCGACTATCAGTCCATGTAAAGGATCTTTAGGCCACTTTTACAAGGTCAGCATTTGGCATCAGTAACTGAAGGCTAAGGCTACTTTCACACTAGCGTTCGATCGGATCCGTTCTGAACGGATCCGATCATAATAATGCAGACGGAGGCTCCGTTCAGAACGGATCCGTCTGCATTATTTTTAGCATATAACAGCTAAGTGTGAAAATAGCCTCGTACGGATCCGTCCAGACTTTCAATGTAAAGTCAATGGGGGACGGATCCGCCTGAAGATTGAGCCATATTGTGGCATCTTCAAACAGATCCGTCCCCATTGACTTACATTGTAAGTCTGGACGGATCCGCACGGATGCGCACGGCCAGGCGGACACCCGAACGCTGCAAGCAGCATTCAGCTGTCCGCCTGTCCGTGCGGAGGCGAGCGGAGCGGAGGCTGAACGCCGCCAGACTGATGCAGTCTGAGCGGATCCGCTCCATTCAGACTGCATCAGGGCTGGACGGCTGCGTTCGGGTCCGCTCGTGAGCCCCTTCAAACGGAGCTCACGAGCGGACCGACGAACGCTAGTGTGAAAGTAGCCTAAAGCACAAACCTTTCTATTATAATTTATCTCTGTAGGCTTCACTCCTGGTTTTGTATGAATATACCTGCCAAATACTGACTGTGTGAAAGTGGCCTTACTCCGGGTTTTGCCTCCCTCCACCTGAAAAAAATATACGACTACCTAAGCAGAGTAAAATTAGAAAGGAATGTCTAACACCTACTATGGGCAGTAGGGTTCCTTTTCTTTTGTGCAATATGGAACAGTTCACCGTATATTAATAAACACATGTACGCAGGGATTTGCCGGCAGACATTGCGTGTCCCAGCCGTTAGTAAATCAAACACTCGCTTACAGTATATATGAACGTTTCCATGGCAACAGGTCATGCCAATAAAAAAAAAAAACTGGCTAAAAATGTTACAACCCTTTAAAGGGAATCTGTCACTAAAAACCTCTCAATACAACCAGCCAAACATTGCAGGCGGAGAACAGAATTCATCAGTCGGGGGAACTTCTGTACTGTGCCAAGGCGCAGACAAGACTTTGGGGCTAGGCGTGAGTACCGCTTCACTGCCTGACCTTGCGAGTCAACGTGATGGGGGAGCGGCCGGAAGGAGCGCGAGCGGAGCCTGCGGGTGCAACGGCAACGCCCTGGGGACTAAATTGATAGATTATATTTCTATAAATAATTTTACATTATTAAAACGCTGCAATGCGGCCAGGAAGCGAGATGGGACAAACAGCATTAGATTCCGCTGGCAAGGGCTCGTCTTACGTTTTGAATTTCGTGACAGATTCCCTTTAAACAAGAGGAACAGAAGTAAAATAAAAGAGTACAACGTAACAAACAGAAGTCACTGATGATGAAAAGACCACATACCCCAATGATTGCATTCAACTCTGCCATTGTCACTTGTTTGGCACGCTCCACGGCTTGCACCACTTGTTGCTGGTGCTGTTAAGAGAACAAGAAGAGCATTTTACAATTTCTCCACGCTGCTATATACATTTGAACGTCTATGAGCCCTACGTGAAGGAGAACACAGTGAAGCTACTGTACGCGCCGCGGCAGCACTTCCGACTGTTTACTCCTTGACATTCCTCCCCACCATGTGTAAACACGCTGGTGACTGCCTGTTGGTTTCTGCTTTCATTGCAGATAGTGCTGCAAGTTAACAAGGTGTGGGGAAAGATCCTGCCATAAGGATATAATTAGAGAACTTTAATCAACATTAACCTCAACCTTCCCTCTAACTAGTACCCAAAGTAAACATCCTCCTGCTGCTCGTATACAGAGCACTATGCTGAGTATACACCGCCCTGCATGGGCAATTTCCTTCATGACCTCATCAAATAGCAGAGCTATAAGTGGTTTACCACAGATCAGCAGGGAAGAGTGTAAATGCTTTAATTGCTCCTATAATGTATTACCATTGTATGTTCTATGATTGCACTCAGCCTTTTAAGACAGATCTGCAGGGCAAACATCAAAAGAATCGGCACAAAGGGAATACATCAGGAGAGCCGGGATTTTCTATATGGTTGGCACGGAATAGACACATGTGGGTTTAGTGACATATGCTGTTAGTCTCCACTAAGGCATCGGGGTCACAAACAAATAAAGAGCATCAAGACCTAACGAGTCGAAGTAAACAATAAGAAAATAGAATAAAATAACACATTTGCTGTCATTTTAATTAGGTTTTTTTTGTCCCCTTTTGCAAGCATATCAGAGTTGGAAGCAACAGGATTGAAGTATTGGTTAATGAGGCGGAATTAAAGTCAGCATGGGCCAATTAGGAGAATTATGGTACAATCTGTTCAACGGAATAAAAGAAAGAAAAAAATAAAAAGAAAGAAAGAACAGACAGACAGCTCAACAATCAATAATACATAAAAGGCAAAGTCCTGGGACAGGGCAGTTTATCACACATGGGGAACATTTATTATTAGATATATGCCCATTGTTGGCGTATATCTGTCGCTAAGGGAATTTGCTGCAAAAATCTGCGACTTTTCCCCGCTCATATCAGGTCTAAAAAAAAAAGGGGGCTTGGTGTGTGCGAGGAAGATAGGCGTAGAAAAGGATATAAATTCACGCCAGCAAGGTAGCTGGCGAAGATAGAGGTCAGCGGTTGATGCGTTTAAGGGCTAGTTCACACGAGCGTGCCGCGTTTTGCAGTCCGCAAATTGGGGATCCGCAAAACACGGATGCAGTCAGTGCGCCTGCCGCAATTTGCGGAACGAAAGGGACAGCCCATTATAGAAATACCTATTCTTGTCCGCAAAACGGACAAGAAAAGGTCATGATTTATCATTTTTTTGCGGGGGCCACGGAACGGAGCAACGGATGCGGACAAAACACAGAGTGCTGTCTGTATCATTTGCGGCCCCATTGAAGTAAATGGGTCCGCACCAGAGCCGCAAAAAATGTGGTTTGGATGCAGAACCAAACCACAGTCGTGTGAATGAGCCCTAAGTTGAGGCCAGCGCATCTAAAAATGCCAGCCTTAATAAATGACCCCAAAGGTTCCTACAGACGTAGTAAAGCAACTCGCTTAGAGCTAGCATTGCCCACATTTCTTTTGGGCTTCACACACAATCATATTTTGGTCCTGCAAATTATAGAACATTTCCTATTGCTGTTTTGAGGACAAGAATAATTACTTCTACTATTGGAGCTCTGAAAAATGCTGCATACACACGGCTGGTACCCATATTTTGTGGACCACGAAATAAATACAGTCCTGTGTATTATCGTTTTGTACGTGACCATACAATAAACATAAAGAGGAGGGGTCATCAACTTCCAAGCACTACAACTTCCAGCATGCACACTTGCTTAGCTGTTCTCTGATCACCCATAGAAATGAACCGAGCATGTTGGGAGTTGTAGTTTCACAACTGTGATGTTGCTGACCACTGATTAGGAAGTCATTCTTACCCCATCAATGGCTACCATACAGTTACACACTTTAAGGGTACATCAACAAAGGAAGAATTCTGTGGTGGAAAATTCCAAGGATATTTTATTGTGGATCCGTAACAAAATCCACTACAAACCCGCAGAAAAGGGTAAAATCTACAGCAATACCTTTAAAAAGAGCCTTGAGAAATGAAAAGTTAAGAAATCATCCTAACATCAGTTCAGGTCACCTGTCTCAGCTCAAACCTACAGCATAATTTTCTTATTGGAGCCACAAATCAATATATTTTGGATCAACATGGGTTAACTGCATGCTAAACATCAAAGGTACATTGAACAGGTCACATTATCAACCTTTTGGGACTTAAACGGGAATACTGATCGTTACAGATGTTGGAGGTCCTATTGCTCGGACCCTCAACGATAATGAAAATGGAAGCTCCGTACTGCTCGGAGCGTCCAGAAATGAACAGAGCAGCTGGTGGAGCATGCGCCTATATAATGCTTCTATATTCCTCAGCACTTTACAGACATTAGCACCATGCTGTCCCCAATGGGGCTCACAATCACAAAAGTTCCTCATCAGTATGTCCCGAAAATAGCAAAGCAATGCACTCTGCCATCTCTGGAACTCCCATAACGACGAGTGAAGCACCAGTCTGCAAACCTGACCCTGACTCTTAATTCATTTTGAGGCACTCAGACAGATTGGGGGGTACCTGTTGTCGTGATCGGAAGAAGTCTAGAGGTAGGACCCCTACAAATTAATATTTTTCCCATATCCTGTCGATAGGGGACAACTTAACAACTGGAATACCCCATACACATTAGATGTCTGTTGGTCAGTGGGACTGGCCAGCTATAGAATGTGTATGGGAGCCTTCTGTGAAAAGGATTAAGCAAGTTGGATTTCATCTGCCAGATGCTTGTTTTTGGGGAGATAAGTAGCTGCCAGAATGTGGCACCACGGGTGTCACTCCATTACCATGCCAACCAGCCCAGCTGACAGTGCCAATCAGGCTTGGCGCTGGTGTCTATGTGCTTCCTGTTGGCGGTCTTCTTGCCTCACATGATTAGTTTGCATTTCTTCCATGTGGATCCCTGAACTTCTGACCTACCCATTAGTGACTTAATCTCTGACTGCCGATTCTGGCTCAGACGTTACCTCCTGGTTTTGACCCAACTTGGTATAGTAATCCCTGTTTGTATCTTCCTTTTTTCCAATGGTATTCTCAGATTTGTTTTTCTTCCATTTTAAGCTAAATACTGCAGTTAATCAAAAGGGCTTGTCCAGGCTACAGATACTGGTGACATCCTTAGGACATGTCATCAATATCAGGCTGATGGGTGTTCCACTCCCTTTAGACCCGCTGACTGGCTGTTTGAATGGGCCATGGCAGTCGTCTGGGCACGGCATCCTTTTCAGTGTTCACCTGCACGCCGTCTAAATAGCAGTGGTGGTGCAGTGTAATTACAGTGGCTCATGATCAAGTGAATGGGAGAGAAAGATGTAAGACCCTGTGGGGTGGAGGTGCAGGAAGTCGGACCTCTGGTGATCAGATATTAATGACCAAAGCTGAGGATAGGTCATCAATATCTGTAGCTCAGACAACCCCTTCATACAGCATTCAGTGATAAGATTCACCCAGATTTATGCAATTATATGCCAGAACAGTTAATGTCTGCCATTATAAAAGAAAATTATATACTGTACAGTATAAACAGTATTTGTCATTTGTATTCGGTTGCATTGAAAAACATACTTGACTGGGCATCTCAACATAACCGAGGTATCCCAACTTAGGCTACTTTCAAACTAGCGTTTCTAATTTTCCGGTATTGAGATCAGTCATACCAAAGACCAACCTTTTGGTTTGCATTTGACCATTGAAGTCTACCATTATGATACCTAAAGATGTTAATCTTTTAAAAAACAAACTGCCTCTCGTGCCACCTATAGGTGGCCAGTCTGTAAGCCACTGTCTGGTACCATTATAGAGAGTGTTGGGACATCAGCCAAACCAGAGACCGTTTTGTTCCTCGTCAGTGCAGATTAGAGTTCTGGTCAACTGTTCGGGATGCCTTTGAAGTAGCTTTTGGAATATGCAGATTCCCAATTGCAGATATCCCTAGTAAGGTCTCAGGACTCTATAAATGGGTTGGACAATGGCCGACAGGGTAGCTACCCACAGATGGCACTAAAGAGATCTGGGAACCAAGTCTATTGGTCAAAACAGAGAGCCACTCAGCCACTGTGTTCCTTCGAATCAGTGCCATGTAACAAAACATGTACCCTGCAGTGGCTGCAGATTCCGGAACACGTTCTTAGCATCCCCACCAGTTATTTTCTAACTGAAAATCCAAGAGAACAAGTAAGGAAAATTCTAAAAAATACTTACCTGTCTCGATACCTTCACACATGGTAGAAGTAAACATCTAGCTCCTTACTTAGATCATTTAATTTGGCAAACAACCAGAAATATATGTTAATAAGCTTTAGACATTTGAGATATACAGACTGAGTGTCTCTTATAATTACCTCAAGATGTAAATACCCATACACAACCAAATGTGGTTGTAGATCTTCAAGTCTGCTAAAAATAAGGTTTGTAAGATCCACAAATCTGAGTTTAAAAATGACACTTCCATCAGAAAGAGGTATTTTATTGTAAAGCAAGATTCATAAAACTATTATTTTTAAATTGTTGGCTGCTTTTCTCTTTTATTTAGGCAGTATTATGCCGCTGAAAATTAAATACATAATGGTCTCCTTCTGTAGCAGTCCACAGAAATGATAAGCGCTCCTATATAAATTGGCTGTTGTGAGGAAATCCTCATTGTAGGTGTAAAATTGGGATAACAGTGATGGTCTGATTGAAAAGGGACACTACCATTACATTTTTTTCTCTCTTTTTTATCTCAGCCTATATATGAGTATATTCTATGTCATTTTTTGGGTGGCTGGTTTTCTGAATATAATAGTTTGAAGTTACTCTATGTATTCTACTTCCTGTCCTAGCTTAGAGGGGTTGTTGGGAGAGGATTAAAAATCTCAGACAAGCCCTGCAACAGCTTAAAATAAGCTCACTGTTCCCCGATCTTCAGCGGGCACCGCACGCTGTGCTGTGACCTAATGATGCACAGTGTAAGCGCACACTATGACCTCACGCTGTGAGTGCAGGAAGAACACGCTGGATCTGTGAGTGGTGGAGTTGTCCAAAGCAGGAGAGGTAAGCGCTTTTATTTAGTTTGTGTCTGATCTGAGGTCTGATGAAAAAAGTTTCCTCCCCCTAAAACCTCTGTGCGTGTTATGGTGCAGGAAATACGGTATATTCAGAAAACCACCCACCTGCTTTCATATAAAAAACATTGAATATTCACATATAGGTTGTTAATATGTGATAAACAAGCTGATGGAAGTGTCTTTTGTAATCATTAGTCTAGTAATTAAACCACCCATCTAGATGTTGGTGCCCCACCATTGTACAATGTGACCACGTCTCAATGCTCGAAATTGAATTGTTGTATATGTATTTCAGTTTTATTCAAGACTAGGTAGTGAATAGCTGTGCAAGAAATACGTTGCCAAATTATGCAGAATATTAAAGTCCAAGTCTTATGTTCAAATCCCAGGACCCCCCATGATCAACAGAATTAAGAGGGTTTAAATAGTTTCCGACCTGTAGTATGCGTTTTGCTGATGTGCCTATAGAACGCATTAGAACCGATGCCTCAACGATCATACAGCAATGTGGCCTATCCTAAGCAAAGGATTGCTTTAGTTTAAGGTTCAGCAGCCAGGGGCGGATTAAAGCTACCTTCACACTAGCTTCCATTACCGATAATACAACCGCCTGCATCTGTTATGAACGGATCCGATTGTATTATCATTAACATACCGAAGACGGATCAGTCATGAACTCCATTGAAAGTCAATAGAGGACAGATCAGTTTTCTAGTGTGTCAGAGAAAATGGGTCCTTCCCCATTGACTTGCATTGGGGGTCATGACGGATCCGTCTTGCTCCACACCCCAGGACGAAAAGCAAACTACAGCATGTTGCGCTTTGCTCTCCGGTATGGGAACCTAACTAAACGGAACGGAATGCATTTTGGAGAATTCCGTTCTGTTCAGTTTTGTCCCAATTGACAATGAATGGTGACAAAACTGAAGCATTTTTTTCCGGTATTGAGCCCCTATGACTGATCTGAATACCGGAAAATTAAAACGCTAGTGTGAAAGTAGGCTTAGTTCATCATTGGCCTGGGGATGTTTACCCATATTGGGCCCCCTCCCTCCATTTGCCCTAACCATCCCCCATTCGCGTCCCACCCCATAGTTATTTTTTTTCTGGTAATTATTAAAGAGAACTACACCACATACATAGTTCAACACCCCCAACCCCTCATAGTGTATAGAGTACAACATGCAGTATACCACTGTATAACAACTCAAAGTACACCTTGTATAACACTCCCAGCCCCTCATAGCATATAGTATACAACACCCCACAGTATATAGTATAACACCCCGCAGTACACATTAACTATGAAATCCGTAGTATACAGTATATTGTATACTGTGGGGTGTTACAGTATATACTGTATACTATGGATGTTCTAGTTAATGTGTACTGCAGGGTGTTATACTATATACTGTGGGGTGTTCTAACAGCATCCTAGATTATGCAGTATACCACCTCGTACTGTGGGGTACTATATGCCCCACAGTATGCAGTAGAATACCCCACAGTATGCAGGATCCCACAGCATGTAGTATACAGTATAACACCCTCTGTCACCTTTTTCCGATGTAATCTTAAACATAAAAACTATGGCAATTTTTTTCTGCAGCAACACTCCTCCTGGAGGAAAAGGACCTGTGATGACGTCATCACCATTTGACCACTAACATCCTTTTTTTACTGGTCACATGGCGATGATATCATCACAGGTCCTTTCTCCTACACCACTTTCCTTCCTTGTAACAGGCTCTCTGTGCGGCAATGGGCGCCACATAAACGTCTCTCCAGGGGCTGCCGACCAAAACGCCCCCATTATAATAGCAACTTTGGAAGGCTCAGTTTCAGACTGGCAATTAGGTTCCCTTCCGTTACACTACTGTCTTCCCTTATGGACAGCACAATAATGAAAACCTGACAGATCTCGTTACAAAGTCTGGCTGGATCCAACAGATCAGTCATGGTCCTATTCACATTGGAAACCATGATGCTAGTGAATACAGCCGAAATTCAATGCAATGACTTGCAAACCATTTTACACAAGAACCACTTAGAGTGTAGCTTGCAATATAAAACAGCAGAACAAGGTGTACGCTGTCTGTCTTTAATACCATGGGAGATTAAGGAAATCTTTGCTTTAAGGGAAAAAAAAATAAAATATTAAAAAAAAAAAAAAAAAACTTGGTGACAACTTAGCATTTTCCGAGAAACGTTTAGCCAAGACGCCATTCATTCTGTTTACTTTTAGCAGCACTTGCATTCGATATGCCCAGCCTCACTTCTGCCAGCATTTAATGCCTATCATCAAGCGAGGGGAGCGATTCTCTCTACCTTTTCTGGCAATTTTTCAATCTAGTCTATTAGATGCCATTCTGACAAACAGTCATAATTCTGAGCGACACGGCGCGCACATGACAAGGAAACAGCTGCATTACGCTTAGCACATTAGAACATTTTCCACTATATAAGTGCATTTAAATTATATTGCTTGGAATTTTAATAAGACGCTGTGGTGGAAATGAGTGGAGCAGCAAGAAAATGAAATACAAGCACCACAAGATACGCGGTAGGAGAAAATAAGGGATTTTTTTTTTTTTTTTTTAAAGAACTCACATGTCATTTAAATGGCATTACTTAGCTAGGTGACTACAAATGAAGCTCGCTTACCTCTTGGGACAAAAAAGGAATGACTTGTGCGCAGATAGCATTTAGTCTCTTGACAATTTCAGCCTGGAGAGAAAGATGGGAAAATAAATAAATAAGAGCATTTCATTAAAGCAAAGCATTTCATAGCCCCTTTTTTCTTCCATGGACAGAATGTATTAACATTTGATATATTAAATTATGTATAGCAATGGCGTAGTCTCTAAATAAACGCATACATAGGGAAAAGCAGGCAAACCCAAAGCTGCAAGATGAGCCACAAATCTGCAGGAGATGGGTGGCTCAGGTCCAAGATGTTCAGCTCAGCAGTATGTTAATAAGGCCAGCTCTCAAAAGTTTTTGTTGCAATGAAAGGCACAGCCAAAATTTCCATTCATAATTTGCATCTTTTTTTTTTTTTATATGTCTTTACAGCTAGCTCAGTAGACCATTGAAAAACTGCAGAGGTTGCCAAGTCAGCCTTGAAACCTGACAGTGACACATTAATGAGCACATCCGCACGGCATTTGACACCATCCAATGAGTTAGCAGCTCAAGTATCTATAGCTCATCTAACACACAGCGCTAGAAAACGGCACACAAGAAATTACAGAGACAATAAAACGAATCCTTGCGGTCAGTGAAGATTAGGAGCCTCATTAAAGGGGTTGTGCCACTAAAAATACCCTGCAGTTTTCAAACCAGCCCCCGGATCTGAATACTTTTCTAATTGTATGCAATAAAAAAATTTGGTACAGCCACTGAGTTATTTAATAAAATGCATCTGTATGGCGCCACCTGCTGCTTGTTCTTTTTCTAAATTCTCTATCCACCTCTCTGAGGTGGTCAAGCATGTTCCATCGTTCAACTGCCTCCTGAGCTGTGATAGGTGGAGAGCTGCAGACACACCCCCTGAGCTACCAGTTTTATATAAATTTAGCAGAGCAACGAAAGGAGAGATCATGCAGAGACTGTCATGTACTATATGGAAAAAGCACCATCCTCTCTGTATGCCAGGAGTGCACATAGGCTAGTGCTTTTTCCTATACCGTGCAAGCACAGCCACCGATAATGGATTGCAAGGTGGTCGTAACCATGAATACGAACAACGTATAATGTAAGGGAAACATGAATCCAGCCAGCAAAGGAGGCAATATGGACAATCACAGTACATTAGTAAGTGCCTTGTATAAATGGGGGTTGTCTGGATTCAGAGCCAAACCTGGACATATCCCCATTTTCACCTAGACAGCCCCTCTTAAAGAGATCGTCATCAAAAAATGACCCGTTTTATTCTTGTTACGTTAAAAATGTAACAATTTACAGTTTATTTTTTTTAAATTTCTATGTCACTTTTTTTTATTGTTATACAATTTAGTTTTCACACTGGACACTAGGCCTAAAATATGTTAAGATGTTCTGTCTTTTGAGAGCAGCTACATGGGCCATAGACACAATGGACAGGACAGGACCTCATGGACTTATATGGTAAAGTTTTCTAGACATGCTCTGTGCCCTATGCAGAGGTCAGGAGGAAGCAAATAAGCTGTGATATCACTTATTGTGAATGGTGGATCCTGTGTTATCTTATAATTAGAGGTGTTACTTGTCATTGTAACTCGGCCAGTGGTGATAAAGATAATAGTTACTGAAAAGTTACCTGTACAGAACAGGATATCATGACCTAGTGGCCAGTGTAAAAACCTGCAGGATTATGCACTTTTTTTTTTCTTATATAGATTGGAAAATTTTAATAAAAATAAAACAAAATTAAAAACACACATCAAAAACAGCATGTTTAATAGAAGGATTTAAACAAAAAGGTATTTTTCTAATGACACATACATTTTAAAGGAACACCACCTAGAAATAGTTGCGAAATGTGAACAAGAAATTCAACTGTCTTTGCTGTTTGTTGGTATGCAGCACATTCTGCAAGATTCTTAGAAATTGTCTTGCAGAAATCCAGCAGAGAACAAAAAGGTGTCAGTCTCCTGCTGATCTGCCCCATATTTGGCTGGAGACTGACAGGAGGGGGCAGAGCGGGGGCTTAAAGGGATTCTGTCACCTCTTTTTACCCTATAGAGCTGCGGACATGCATGGCTAGATCGCTGCTAGCATGTCCGCAATATCTATCTATCTATCACCTGCTTGGAGCCCAGATTCCTGGTTACAGGCGGTGCTGGGCTCCATCACAGGGGGGCATGGCTGGGCTCCAGAACGGTTAATACAGCCCCTTGGGCTCCTTACCAGGCTCATTTACAGATCCCTAAAATAATTTTTTAAACACCATAAAACCACACAGAGCTATGGGACAGGTATATTGCGGACATGCTAGCGGCGATCTAGCTGTGCATGTCCGCATCTCTATAGGGTAAAAAGAGGCGACAGAATCCCTTTAATGATTTCTCTGTTCTATTACACACAAGACACAGCAGGGAGGCTCCTGCTCCTAGTACTTGTCTAACCCCAAGTTCACGCCTGAGCGTTTTACAGCGCGTTCCTACGCGCTGTAAAACGCTCAACAAGGAGAAACCAATGCTTCCCTATGGGAATGGTTCTCACCTGGGCGTTTTACAGCGCGTACGATCGCGCTGTAAAACGCCCGACGCTCAAAAAAAGTTCTTGAGCTTCTTTGGGGCGTTTTGTCGTGAGTTCCAGTACATAGACTTTCGGGAACCCGCGACAATGGGCGTTCGCTTGTCTCTGTATGCGCGATTGACGCCCGTACAATCGCGCATACAGAGCGCTCCATCGCGAACGCTCAGGTGTGAACCCAGGGTAACAGATCATCACAAGACTGTGAGGAGGAGGAAGAGGGACACAGATTCTATTTCTTAGTATGAACTGGAACATGAAATAAATGGAGGAAAAGACAGAAGGAGGAACAGTTAGGTTGTTTTTAGTGAATACCCATGCTTAAAGGGATTCTGTCACCTCCCCTATGCCAAAAAACGATTTTAAAGCAGCCATGAAGCACAGCTTACCTGGATTAGGCTGTGCTCTTTTATCTTGCAATCCGTCCAGCAGTTACTGCAAAAAACGACTTTTATTGATATGCAAATGTGTCCTGAAGGTGCCCAGAGTGGCGTTTTTTTCTTCTTAGAGAGCCCAGGACCGCCCCTCTTACAGTGCCCAGCCCGCCTTCCTTGTACTGTCTAACCGCCGCCCCCAGCCTGCCACAGCCTCTCCTCCCTCTCCCTCACGCCGAACGAACTCTCGCACAGGCGCAGTACCCACTGAGGGCTGCGCCTGTGCGATCAGCAGGAGACTGAGGGCAGCAGCTTCATCTTCGTCACTGGGCATGCGCCGAGCCCAGTGACGTCCGATGCTCGCTCTTCCCTCAGTCAGCAGGGAAGAGCGAGCATCGGACGTCACTGGGCTCGGCGCATGCCCAGTGATGAGGATGAAGCTGCTGCCCTCAGTCTCCTGCTGATCGCACAGGCGCAGCCCTCAGTGGGTACTGCGCCTGTGCGAGTGTTCGTTCGGCGTGAGGGAGGGGGAGGAGAGGCTGTGGCAGGCTGGGGGCGGATAGACAGTGCAAGGAAGGCGGGCTGGGCACTGTAAGAGGGGCGGTACTGGGCTCTCTAAGAGGAACAAAACGCCCCTCTGGGCACATTCAGGACACATTTGCATATCAATAAAAGTCGTTTTTTGCAGTAACTGCTGGACGGATTACAAGATCAAAGAGCACAGCCTAATCCAGGTAAGCTGTGCTTCATGGCTGCTTTAAAATCGTTTTTTGGCTTAGGGGAGGTGACAGAATCCCTTTAACGTATTCTGGTATAATCTCCACAAACCGTATATTCCTGAGGGCATTCATTCTCAGACCTAAGGGCTAGAAACAGCTTCAGGCCTGTAGCTAACCACAGCTAACATGTCACACTGCCACAAACACCTTTGAGACACTTCAGAAGCACACAATGCATAATCAAGTGTCATTCTTCCCCTCCAGACACCTACACTGTCGCACAAGTAGAAAGGAAAAAAAAAAAAAAAAAAGAGAAGGTGGTTAAAAAGGATAAACTGGGCCATTGTCTAAATGTGCGATTTCACCACTTCCTGCCGAAACGCCTTTCCAATCTACCCATCTCCATCTGTAAGAACCTGTTCATGTAAAGATGTATTTCTCAGCCATGTCACTGAGGACATCTGTCTTTTAGATCAATACAACGCATTACCTTTGTGAGTCCACCACCACATGTGCTTTTCTTTGTATTAAAAAAATTCAGGAAAAAAAAATATAATAAAAATATATAGATCAACATCCACCTATTGGTGATAATCATGGCGCACGACAATGCACCAGGGACCAATGCTAACGGGCATGATCTTCAGTGGCAGGAGACCTTTTAATAACGTGTCGCTTGGTAGCTTAGTCTTCCCAGCCCTTTAACCTCCCCCCATTTCATTTGAGAGTACACGTTGCCGTAGCAACTCTGGTGCCCCCAAGAGATCGCGCTATGGAGAGACATTTCCAATTCGTACTACTGGTCGTACAGTAACACTATGGAAACACGTTCCTAATGGCCTATGATTCTGAAAGCAAGGCTAAACTAATGGCGCAGAGCCCAAACTCCTTTTCCAGCACAGCCATTAAAGGATGTGGGTTATTGCTGTTGTCACCATTGATATTTGTCATTGTAATGTAATTAGGGCCCTAAAATGATGCATTACAGCCCTTGGCACAACTTCTATTAAAATCTTTTCTCCTGCTCAGCGAGCTGCGACCTGCTTTCTGATGAACAGACAGCTTTAGGGAGAGGATTCATCCAATATACATACATTTGCCTCTCCCCCCCCCCCCCCCCCCCATCTCGTACAGAACATTACCAATGCACTTGCAAGGTGGGGGGAGGGGGGAATAATATAAAAACATCCGTGCTTTGGAATTCCTGTGTAACCTCTCGAAATTCTGATTGCATCTGATAAATCTCGCTTGACAACAAATCTGTAGCCTGCAAAGCACGGGATTCTAATCTGCTATCCATCAGTTGATGCCAACCCAATCAAATTTGTAGGTTATGTGGGTCATGCATCCCTGAACACATACATTCATAAAGATTCTGTTGATCCCAATCCAAATTTCACAAAGCTATTAGGCCTTGCTACGTTTCATAATACCGTCCAATGCATCACGAGGCGTCCTCCGTATCAACAGCTGCTAAATGACTGGAGCTTAATGCCGTGCGGCCATAGAAAACCGCTCACAATACTTAATTTTCCACAGAGAGAAAAAAAAATTAATAAAAAAAAAAGCTAATATAGTCTATTCTGTCCAAACACAAAAAACACTGATAGAAGAAAAAATAAAAAAAAATAAAAGAGAAGATAATAAATAAAAGGATGTCGGGTGTTCTACCTGCAGCCCTTTCATATTGTATTTTATCATGCATATATTTTACAGGAAAAAAAGAATCTCACCACATTTGAAAATGAAAAATCAAACAATAAGCATTGTCAACCGCTCAATCAATATACCATTTCTGCTTTGAAAATGCACATCACTGCTCAACGGCAAGTCTGTTAAGGAGAACAAAATATATAATACAAGGTGTGGGAAAGGGAGGGGGAGGGGGTCGGGGGTAGAGAAAGAAAAATCAATAGGAGGAAATGGCAACGCTGTTATATAGACTACTGAAGCCATCCAGACCCTGTCCTCACACCTCTAAATGTGACAAAGGAGGAGAGCAGCATGGGTCAAATCGATAAGGACCATCTTCATTTAACAAGGAATGTTTCTGCTGGCTTGTCACCAAGAGGCTGGAGAGGGATGAAACGACATACTTCACTGCCAAGTCCAAGTACATGAAATGATGGCCCCAATGCCATTTTGCGCCTCAGACGCCCTCTGACCATTTCAAAGCTGTATGTATAATATACGGGCTCGAGAAGAGCGGTGATAAACGCCCTACAGCGGCACAATGTCTCCACTATAACTATACATAACAATCCCCAGCACATACATCAATGTATGTCAGGTTCTCTGAACTAGATATAGGTGGATGTAATGCAGAGATCAGGGGGAAAAACATTTTATGGACTTCTCATCAACAATCCACATGGGCACCCTTCCGATCAGCCTCTTGCCAGCCCAAAATTTAACTGCATAGCCAAGCGATATCAGTTAAACATTAATTGGTGCATTTAAGTGTTCGTTTAGGTCACACACACACAAAAAAATAAAAATAAAAAAGATTTTCAACTGGCAAGTCAATATCAGAACCCTCTGGTGACAGCAAGTGCCCGAGAGGACAAAGAATTGGTCATGTTGATAGCCCAAATACCAATCACGCTTTCCCTTGGCATCTGATGACAGGGAAGAGCCTGGTGATCCCTGTACACACTATAGATGGTCACTAGATCTTGCTGAAAGCAGCTTTAAAGGGGTTTTCCAAGACTTTACTATGGGACCCCTGATGATTGACAGTTTGAGAAAGCACCAGGGATGGCAGTAGGGTCATGGCCTTCTATTGGCTTTCCCTAGGCCATGTGACATCACGTTCATCAGTCACATGGCCTAGGCGCAGCTCAGCCCCATAGAAGTGAATGAGGCTGAGCTGCGATAACCAGCTGCCCACTTTTTATAGCAGCTGTTTGTTATCTCAATAGAAGGAGGGAGATAAGCAGATGACAGTTCTCTACCACTGTATATTCTTTAAAGGGGAAAAATTGACAGACTATAGTCCAATCAGTTGGATCCTGGTTTGTCCCAAGAGGAGATGTTCTCCTCAGGCAATTTATTATCGATATATCCTGTAGAAATTTATGGCATCCAATAAGAAAGAACTACTGTCTAAAGAGTTTTTCAGGACTAGAAAAGTAATGGACTATCCTTAGAGTAGGCCACCCATATCAGATTGGTAGGAGAAAAGACTCTGTACCCCTTCTGATCAGCTGTTTGAAGAGGTTGTGGCACTTGGGCGAGTATTGCGGCTTTTTCACCATTTACAGTCACTTGAATGGGACAAAGCATCCATACCATGCACAGCAGCTACTAAAATTACCATGTAGTGTAGTGTGGATCAATGAAGAGGATGCCACTGCCCTTCCAACAGCAAATTGTCAGGGTTTCTGAGAGATAAGCCCTCAACCAATTTGATACTGGTGGCCTATTCTAAGGACAGCCCATCAAATTTCTAGCTCCTGAAAACTCCTTATACTTTGCTGGTTTCAAACTTTTGCATATCTTTGCCGGTTTCAAACTTTTGCATACTTTTTCTATGAAAACGTTGACAACCAAATGCAGAAGAATGAAAAAGCGTCACCTCAAGCTTATGAGGCCAGCCCTGGACACGTATCGATTACAATGTTCTGCTTGAACGGTGTAGGTAACTGTGCGGCCTCACTCCCACCGTCAGTACAATGGGTTGTCAGGAAAGATCTAGTTGCAGTGGAAACTGAAGGACAAACGTTTGAACTTAAACTTTCTAATCTGACAGCTTGTTGAAGTGCTTGAGCAAACTGATTAAACCAAGAGTGTTCAAGTGCTTTTGTCTGTTTACTCATGAGTCAATCAATGTCCAAGGAGGAAAAAAAAATAAAAAAAATACATATACCTTCAATCGCCCAAGATTAACATACCATAAAAAGCTGATAAGCTGGAGTAAACTGTACACGTAAGCCAAGTTACTTTTGTCAATGCTTATATGAACAGTTATTTACAAGTCATAAAGTTCAGTTACATAAAAATAAAAATCAACATTACAATGTCAGAAGAAACGCCATAAATACAAAAAATACAGAATGATTCACAAGGTCAGCAATCTGCCTAAACAAACATTCAGCTAAGTAGGAGGTAAAAGATCAATATAGAGCATACCAAAGTGCGGATATATTGAATAGAACAGTCATGTTCAAGCAGTACTGATCCTCCAGACAGTCCTCCCCAGTCAGACAGCAACCTTCCAGGTCTTTCTTCAGCTGTTTGCTGGTAAATTGCAGCATGAAAACATTTAGGTGAACTTGTGGACGCCACGCATCATTTGAAATGGGGAGGGTATCGTATGTAGCAGATCTCTCCATCTCCCTACACTGCAAGAGCCATTGAGAGCGGGAAAGCCTAGTGATATCATGGGTTTCCCATATGTACCTTGCATATTTTTTCGGCAACAATGAATCTTTTTGTTTATGGATATCCTCAATTCTACAGCCAGAGTACAAAACCATGTATCATCAAGGATAAAGTCACCACCCCCCCCAAAAAAAAAAATTCACATTAACTGGGGAAGGAACACAACACTTGCATGGTGCACTCCTTTTTAGCTAATGATCCACCAAATCCCTGGGATCCTCTCATGCCATCCAAGATGGCTGCACCACTTCTCTAATGTGCATCATTAGGCCAAGATACTTTCTGCTTCTACCGCTGTGATCTTTGATTGGCCAGCACTGTTCGCATGAGCAGGCCATTAAAAGGGCATCAGGAAGTTTCTTGGGCAACCAAAATCACAGTATGCACTAGGTCAGGGATGCTCAACCTGCGGCCCTCCAGCTGTTGTAAAACTACAACTCCCACCATGCCCTTCTGTAGGCTGATAGCTGTAGGCTGTCTGGGAATGATGGGAGTTGTAGTTTTACAACAGCTGGAGGGCCGCAGGTTGAGCATGCCTGAACTAGGTTGTCTCAGAAGTGGTGTGGTCATCTTGGATGGAGGAAGAGGAGTGTAGGGGAAAAAATAAAAATAAAAAGACAAAAAGGAGGGCACCAGGTAAGTGATCTGTTCCTATCCCAGTAAACGTGAAATGGAAGGTTGCGTTAAAGTCTATGGCGTTTGTTGCCAGGTTTAAGATGACAAAAGACATTAGATGTACAAATCAGCCGAACCACCGTATTTCAGAGACCGCCAACCATCTAAATCAAGGATTAGTTACTTTAGAGGCGTCAGATATGGGGATCGAGCAGTTGAATTTCCACTGCCTGATCCCTTCAATCTCAGTAAGCGAAGACATTGTTTGGGGAATTTGGCGGTGGCTTTCTCCCTTCTCCTCACAGAAAACACATGCACACTTGAACCAAGTGTGCATGTATATAGGGGGCCAGGAGAGACAGATAGCTGTGAGATGAATACTAATGTGAAAGGCCAGCCTTAATAAATCAAGATCAGATTACTTATACTTTGAAGTATGCATAATGTCATCAGAACCGCAAGTTTATAAATGGAATCTAAATGAACTTTCTCATGTACTGACTTCAGTCAAATGAGAAATACATGTATTTACTGATGGGAACATTGCGAAAGAGCAGATTTCAATAGAGGCCTGACAGTAGGGATCTCTGGATCAGGGGGGTTAGAATGCAGGGAAGTAAGGAAAAAAAGGGATTTCTCACATGTCAAATACAGATAATGAAGAAAGCCAGTACTGGTCCTGTTACCTTTACAATAAATACAAAGCATCATGCTTCATTACATAAGAATTTCCTGCAGTCTAGGGACTAATGGAAGAGAACGGGAACTAGCTGAACCTGTCATATTTAGATTTATGCCCCCTCCACCTATGCAAAGCATCTAGAAGCCCTCCTGGCAATGCAGCAACAAGAGAAAGGCTTGAAACGTCTTGCCCATCTCAGCAGCTATAAAACCCCAAAATACCTCTGTCTAATGTACACCGAGACACGGTAAATAAGAAGCCTCCTCCAGAATGACAGTCTGCCATGCTAATCTTTATTGATATGGCACCAACATATTCCAAAGGGTTTTACAACGGCTACACTATGCTCGAATTATACAAATAAAAAGTTCTATACATTTCACTTGGTTACCTCTTTTAAAAAAAAAAAAAAAAAAAAAAAAAAAAAAACACTTACTATGGCTACCTTTTTCCAAAATCAAAATACAGCCCAACCTGGGCACCACCATGCAGAGCCAGCCACATTTTTATTTCTTGGTGCCACCAAATACACACACTGTCCTTACAAACAACAAAGTTATCAGTGCACACCTCTACATGTTTGGGGGGAGCCAAATATATGGCGTCCTGAATTTTCTCGACTCCGTAAAACCCGATTCTCGGTCTGGCAGTGGTGCTGGGGGCTGAAATGGAATTCCTTGTAAAACATTAAAGGCGCCCATATACCTTCAATAGCGTTCAGTTAACCGCTATCTCTCCCGACTCCTCCATACGATTACATGCTAAGCCGAGGTTGTATGTCAAGCATCAGCAACCTTCAGCACTCCAGAATCCTCATTTCACTTCTATGGGAGTTACAAGAACAGCCGAGCAAGTGTGCATGCTGGGAGTTGCAGTTTCACGGCAGCTGGAGTGCTCAACATTGTTGATCACCAATGTATGCATTTTTTAAAGGCTAAAGAGGACAAAGCCACTGCCTGGCACCGCCAGTGAAAAAAAAAAAAAATATATATATACATTTGGACCTTAGAGAGCCCTTCGCTGCCCCAACATCATCTGTCAGGGGATAGTTGGGAGATTCCCATACACGTTAGACCGTCAGCTGGTCCCAATTTGGCCAACACGAATATTTTCCCATGTCCTGTAATTTCACGTATGAATCCACCACAAAATCTGCATGTGGCTTTTGACGTTGGTTTAGAGGCAGATTTTCCATGGACTTTCTGGGAGGGTATTGCAATGCCACAGGTGAAATCCACAAGAATTCGATGGCAAAACCACAGCAGATTCTAAGGTGGATTTGTCAATGGCGCAAAATGACAATACATGGGTAGGACGGAGCCAACGACAGACGTTATACATAAAGCGGTTTAGTCTTTGCAGATTGTACAATGTAAAGACCGCTTTAGTTTTGTACCTACTCTCAAAGTTTCACATGCCACAGGTTACTAAGCTAAAAAAAAAAAAAAGTTCAAAAACAGGAACAGAAAGCAAGATCTTAAGACATAACATGTTTTGCTTGGTTGCTGAAGACTGCAAAAACCACAGTTCTGCTCAGTTTAATGGATGTGGCTCAAAGCCACCAAGTAATACTTTGGTTTACCAAAATGCAGTAAACAGTCTTGTCTGGGTCTCTTAAATTTTCCAGACCTCTTAAACTGTGAGAAATAAAAATAAAATAGCCTGATCTAGTGTAAAAGCCAATGGTTAGATGAAAGGTGGCCTCTAATTTTAAAAGGGCTTCAATGTATAATGTTGGCAATGTTCTACTTTGACAATTAGAGAAAGATTAGAGCCATTATGTTTATCTAAGAAGGTTGCCAGCATATCAATGACCGAGCTGTACTCTGTGAACTAACCACTCATTTACAAAGTTGTTTCAAGATAATCACCACTTGCTGTTTGCATTTGCTCCAGGAACAAACTATCAGAAAAAAAAAAATGGATCTTCACGATCCAGCTCAATGACTTAGTGGGCCAATTTCAAATGACACGAGAAAAAAATAATAAAAAAAATAAATAAATTATATATATAATATATGATGACAGTCATATGTGCGGTTTTCTTCCCTTATATTTGCTGCAGTCGGAGGAATAACACGTAGTCTGTAGTTAACGTTCCACTGTGGTTACAGAAACCTTTGCTTGAATCTCAGTACAGCCTACACAGCCAAACTTGCCTCAAATATCATAGCAAATACAGGACCCAAATTGTGGTCACTTTGGTTTACCAACTGTATGCTCCCATCCTTGAATCTCTGCTAATTAACATAGTGCAGGACTATTTAAGGAATCCCACACAGATATAAAACATCAAAAGCAAGAGGCTAACCATGCCACACAGTCCAATGGTCAAGACACTTTACCAGCAAGAATGCTGAAAATGGATCACAGCCATTTTGTTAGTTCAAGACACTTCCTGCTGCCCTCGGATTGGCCAGAACCTGGAGAACCAGTTAGTGTCTTAGTCTACTTTCACACTCGCGTTTTGGCTTTCCGTTTGAGAGATCCGTCCAGGGCTTTCACAAGCGGACCAAAACAGATCAGATTTGCCCTAATGCATTCTGAATGAAAAAGGATCCGCTCAGAACGCATCAGTTTGCCTCCAATCATTCCGCTTTGGAGGCGGACACCATAATACTGTCTGCAGCATTTTGCTGTCCGCTTGACGAAACTGAGCCAAACAGATCCGTCCTGGCACAATGTAAGTCAATGGGGACGGATCCGTTTTCTCTTACACAATGTGGCACAATAGACAAACGGATCTGTCTCCCATTGACTTTCAATGGAGTTCTTGACGAAACAGTCTTGGCTATGTTACAGATAACACAAACTGATCCATTTATGACGGATGCATACGGTTGTATTATTGGAACGGATCAGTTGTAGCAGACCCATGACGGAACCACCCAAAACGCAGGCGTGAAAGTCGCCTTAAACTTTTAAATGGACAGCAGTAGTCTGTGAATGGCTGGGTCAAAAAATGCAACAAAGAGTTTTGTTAAGGGGATCAGTCATGGTGTCCTCAGTCAGGACATCGTGGAGGAGACATATATTTGGAGATAAACAGGGTACTGTTCCTGTTTCTCCAAAATACCCAGCTCCATGTGGAAATGTCTTTGACAAGTCAATACACAATTGAAAACCACCGTCTATGCCCTTATTAAATCATAACCACATTTTCAGCCTGATCCACAACCAGACTATGACCTGAACTTCTCAGATAATGGCTTCCAAGTGATCGAAGTTAAAGGGGAGTCTGTAGGCTAGGGAGGCTCGTTCCAGTCACCACCACCTGCTATTAGCTGCCATCCCCCGACACCAGAGATGCAGTGGCGTTCCGCGCGCGCTTCAGTAAAAGACGCAGGTGCCGGAGAGCCAGGTAATTACGATATGTGCGAGGGGCCCGTGAATATGTGGGGGGCAATTCAGGTGTTGGATAACCCCTTTAAATGTTCTGTATTTCAGGTGTATCCTGGGGGTTGTCCAGTTTCTTCCTGAAACCAGACAACCTTTTTAAAAGGACCATCTGAATTAAACCCTGCCATAAACCTGAAAACCTATCCATTCTTTCAGGGAGTTGGCCACCTTATAAAAATAAGTCATACTTACCCCTTTTCTCCCCTGCCGCTTCCAACGATGAGCTCTGGTCCACCCCGCCACTGATGTCATCTTCCTGACTTCAATAGTGAGGTTCTGTACACTCAGGTTTACAGGACATCACTGGTGAGGTCAGGGATTGGCTGAAGTGGTAAACCGTGTGCACGGAACGTCACTGCTGCAGCCAGGCAAAAAAAAAAAAAGGAAAAAGAAGCGTGGAGAACTAAAGCACAGCAAAGGATGAGGAAGGGGAGAAAAGGGGCAAGTATGGCTTGTTTGGTTATTTTCGCATATGTACAGTGAAGACCCAGTTTTTATTTAAAGGGGTTGTCCGGGTTCAGAGCTGAACCCGGACATACCCTTATTTCCCCCAGGGTAGCCCCCTCATGCTCCGATGCAGTCCCTTGCCCTGCGCTAAATCGCGCAGGACAGGGTCCCTTATTTTTTCAATAACACACTGCCGGCCGTTTTACTGGCTAGGGCAGCGCTAAATCCCACCCATCAGTGCCAGTGACGTCACCGGGCTTCCTGGCAACCCCATGGAGAGCCCGGTACGTCACCGGATCTCCAAAAAATGCCTTTGCCCTGCGTGATGTAGCGCAGGGCAAAGGAGAGCATCGGAGCATAAACTGCTCCGATGCTCATGTCAGGGGGGCTGCCTGGGTGAAAATGGAGGTAAGTCTGGGTTCAGCTCTGAACCCAGACAACCCCTTTAACTCAGGCAACACCCTTTAATAACACTTATGTAGAACTAACTCTGGTCATACACATTAAAACGTGGTTGCTGGTTCTATGCACAATTCATGTTTATGAAGTGTTGGGGGAGATTTCACTTGTATAGTCAGAACAACCTCCAAAAAGTCACAGCACTAACAAAAATCTACAAATCTAAGAAATAAATCTGCAATTCCATGAGCTACTGCAAAGCCAGACATTGAGACATTCTTTTCGCACAAGCCACAGCAAACATAAGCAATTTTCATTTCTCCTATTTTCCAGGAAACATTACAGAACCACTACAGAAGTGAAACTTTTCAGCACCCTTTTGCCACCCATGTCAGCCTCTAGCTCACAAATACAGAACATCTATTCTCCTGCAGTGGCCTACACAGCACCACTGGCTGCAGGACAGACAACTAGTATGTTATGCCCCCCTTCACCCACCCAGTTCACTCTGGTACAGTTTGCTCAAAATCATTCATCAAGTAACAACAGGAGGTTCAACTGTGGAAAAGTGAAAATGAAAGGCTCTCCAAACCCTAAAGAAAAACACTGGTTTTCCTAAAACCTAGTCAGAAGCAAACAGTTTTGTGGTCACCAGTTTAGAAGGATAGAAAAACCTATTAAACCGAAGACAACTTAAAAAAGCCACACGTCCAAGGCATTTTTGCAGAACACGGCATGTTCTGGGTATGACATTTTATTCCTAGCATTTTCAGTATGGACTTCTTTATAGGACTTGAAAACAATTATAAAAAATAAAAATAAAGTTACAAATATACTAAATTGGAAATAAACATTTTTTTAAACTAGAAACTATGCCAAAAAAAAAAAAAAATAAATACACACACACAAAACATTTAAAGCTGAAAAATATGGGAGCTGGAAAAAACGGTTTGGCCCAAGAGTTGTTTTCGGAGTGTGCTGAGTAAAAGACAGTAGTGATGTGCGTTCCTCATGTGAGCTCAAAAAGACTAGTTAATCACTTAAAACAACTGTTCATTTGGGAGCTCAAATATGATATGTAATTCACTACCTGTAAGTGACGATTAGCTGATATTTGTTTACTCAGTATTTGTTCCTTGGATAGTTTTTCAGTCAGCTATATTCAGGAAGAGTAGTGATCTGCAACTACAGGCAGTGCCTACAGAAGCCTGAGGTAGTCTGGGACACACCTCCTGTCCTATTGGTTGGGGCTGATGCTCTGTCCCTCCCCCTGCGGCTCTGTCTTGGAATAACAAGTCTATCACAGGCTCACCGGTGAGTGTAGGAAGAGACAATTTCCAGTACAGTATGGCTAGAATGGTTATAAATACAAACTAATAAACCAAAGGGAAAAAAACAAAACAAAAAACAGGGAAGCCTAGAGGCTTGCTTTAAAGGGGTTGTGCTACCATTAAATGTTAATTAAATCTTCAAAAAAATAAAATAACTTTCTCCATAATGCACCCCTGGTGTTTAATCTGTAGAGTAATGTACATGTCCTCCTATTGAGGTGGTCGCACATGCCCAGTTCGATCCTTCAACTGTCACTGGCTGTATATATTGTTAAAAGCTGCAGCAGAAAAGACACTTTCTGAGAATGGATACACCCCCTGTGCTGTGAAAGGGAGAAGCGGTAGCAGACCCCGGAGAAAGGACGCACCCTCTTAGTTGCCAGCCTGAAGACAATCTAGCATAGCTTCTGGAGGAATAAATGAGGAGATCTCTGGATAAATGTGAGGAACAGGGCTGGTGCTAGCTTTGTTCAAAAGAGATTGTCATCTACTACATGAGGTCCGATTATCACGGTGTACATCAATACCCTTTAAATACCGTGAACATGCACAGATGGCTTACCAACCTCATTACAGTGTGTGGGTTAACTGGACTCTTCATGTATCAGGCTGTCCTCCTAGAGAGGAAGGAAAATGGATGGAGAAGGAAATAAAAGCCCTCCCTAAAAAGGCCAAAGCTAATTAAAACCAGCTCCTTCTGCAGCTGCGGCTTTGATTTAGCTTATTTACACATTACCTTCAGCCTGCTTTTCCAGAATCCAGTCTATTCAGTGGAAGACACAGGCCCTTTTATCTGCCCTGGACAGCATTTTCTCCAGCAGATGAAGTAGATGCCGATTGATTTGCTGTCGAGCATGGTAAATTAATAGCAACAAATTGCTGAGGGCCCAGCTCGCTGCTTCACTATGCTTCGGCAGTTTTGCTTTATTTGCTCCATGATGGGCAGCAGTCAGCCCTCTTCAAGTCAATTTCTTCTTAACAACCTGCAATACTTTTCAATGGTGAAAATAGAGCTATTCCTTGTAAGCCAAAAATCAATATCCTATAGCCCTTAGAAAATGCTAAACAAGCAGTATTGGCAATCCACTTGGTACTAGAGGGTATCAGATATAAAGCAAATCCATACCGCCTCCCTCCTTCAAGTTATTACAGTTTGCTAAAAGGATTCTAATGCCATTTATCATCATTTGCCATCGACTGCTGCATCTACAATTATGACATCCTATCGGGGCTGCCGAGCCCTTTCATGTCTGCTCAATTAATATTTCAGCAGCACTTCAAAATGGCTGTTGCCCAGGTCTCGCAATAAAATTTACATGGCAAGAGCGACCGATTCATTTTCAATAGGCTCGGCTGCGTTTAACCCCCTCACGCTCAGCCTGGCCGTGACATTACGATACGCAGTCAGAGGTCGCACGTTAACAATTTAACTGCGTCATTTGGGAGGCTAGAAAAATCGGCGTTTTCTTGCGAGAGCCATTTCAGGGCGCTCACAAGCGGCCCAAAACGGATCTGTTCAGCCCCAATGCATTCCAAATGGTTAAGGATCCGTTCAGAACGCATCAACTCTAAAACGCAGCTTAAGCAGTTCCCTTTAAAATGCCTATACCTCATAGGGAGGTGTCAAATTAGGATAAAAAAAAAAAAAATAAAAATATACCGGCTGCGTCTAGATATTTTATACGCCCTTACCATCCAGGCTTCAGCTATTTACTCAATTTCCAAAATTTAAATTAATTAGGTTCTCAAACATAATTGTTAAAAATTGGCAACATTACACAGGCTTAATTAAGATTAAATCCAATTTACTAAATGTACTTTAATTGGTACTAATTACATTAGCTTTCCTTTCAGAATGACAAATTCCCCATAGGATTCGCCTTAATAGTCTATCAAAATCAACACTGGATGACTGACGACGAGCATCAAAACAAGGGGAGGGCTCGGCTCAAAACCTCGACCCCACATGGTAGGAGCCAAGCCTCCGACTAAATAATATCCCACAGTACAAAACAACAAAAATAGGGAGGAGGAGGGGTGGGGGATTTGAGAGGGGCCAAGAAAAAAAAAATTAAAAAAAACAAGATACAATTCACAGAAAAGAAATAAAAGCCAAAGACGCAATAGGTTTAAAATAGCTGGGTCACCGAAAACTAGTAGGTACTTCCATGGTCTCTGGAGAACACTGCTCTTGAACCCTGAGAGGCATAAATCTAATAAGCCTGGCCCGATCTGTAGCACTCTGTCCAATTATGCCGCACGGCAACTTCACAGAATTATAACCTGCTTTCTATTACAAGGGTATCAAGTAAGTACATCTGGATGAGTGCCTGAGAGGAACCAAGGCCGCCTGTCTAGTGGAGGAAAACAAAGACAGATCTAACCGCCCCCCCCTCCTCCCCCTCCTCCCCCTCCTCATCGTCCCCTCCCTTCCTTCTTCGGCTTTGGTGAAAAGAGGAGGAAGCAGAGATTAAAAAGGAATATAGTAAGTAGGTGGTTTTGTGGGGCCGTCTGTAGTTCTTAACGCGATAAACAGCCTGCAGGATTTGGGGTAAGATTGCATTTAAGGAAGGCTGTATAAAGATCAATTCTGGAGTAGAAGGGAGATTATGAGGCTTCTCTTTTAAGCTGTAAAAATCAAGGCAAAGCAAGAACGACTGGATGGAAATATGACAGCATAATCTCCCTCATAAAATTCTGCAAATTCTCTCATAAAAAGGAAAAAAAGGGTAAGGGCAGAAGAAGCAAATAAATATAGGGAAGGGATATCGTGCCACGTATTAAAAACATATTTGGAGAAAAACAAGATTCAACATGACATTAGCCACTAAATCTTAAATCATTACACTCTTTAAAGCGACTAATTAATTTCCCGGCTGCAAACAGCGACATGGAAAACGTAGCGCTGGTATCAGAGTTAAACACTGATAATTACTAAGCAGGTCTGAGGCAGCAATTCACTGGGGCCATCAGGAATTGATGAAGTCCAGAAGTATTACCGCGCTGTTTACATTACTAATTTGTACAAAAACGACAGTAATGGAAAATTATATTCTAATTAAACGTAATCCTCGCTAATCCCCTATTCCAATCATAATTACACATGCAACTTCCCCATTAAAGTGCAAGCGCAACCCTTCACATAATTGTTCGTACAACGCTCGGAATTAAAATGTCATTTATCTCGTGAATTTGAAATCAACAATGGGGTTTGATTGCTTTGATTTCGCCACAATTAGCCCTTTAAGTGATGCGTTACTATTTCCGTTCCTTAAAAACGCATGCATATTTCAGAACCATTTCTTCACTCACACACACACACCCCTCCCCCGGTACAGAAGCAAATCGATCAAGCTGTCAGCACACACAAACAGAACGGAGCTCGCCACGACACAAAACGCCTTCCCCAAAATATACAGAAATGCAAATGAAGCGCGCTGGTTACCGCCGCTCCACAACACGTATACAAGAGCGGAGCGGTATCCTAATATTGCACCAGAGGCAGCCAGTCATCAACCTCAAGCCGCTCAGCACCCATGATATTAAAGCAGGAGGCCCACAAGGCAAACAAATATTCCAACCTTTTCCCCACAAATTCTTAACGTGATTGCCTTAATCCGCCGGAATGCGCAGGGTACATGTTCACAGTGAAAGCGTATCGACATACCTGTTTATGCATCTCAATATTCAGCCCGTACGACATTTCATAATACTAGAGGGGGAGAGAAGAAAAAGAAAGCCCATTAGATAGCCTTGGAGCGACGGCGGCCTCTTACAAGACAGAAGACCACACGGAACTTCCAATCCTTTAACCTATAATCCAGCTCTTGCCTCCAGCAACGCAAGCCTGGTATGTAGAAAGCTATGAAGAGAAATCTTCTTACCATCACGTAATGCCGCTGCATTTCGGTTTTCTCGCTGGCCAGTTTTTCACATTCCAGCTTCAAGCTGCACAAAGCAATGACAAAAATGGTCATATTTACACGGCCACATAGAATTAGGGCTGGTTAATGTTCCTGTCAAGAACTCAGGAGGTGGACGCTTCTATGGGCTCCAAGCATCCACCTCTAGCATCGGAATGCAATTAACTCTTTCTTCCTTGGCTAAACTTATTGCTGGCAGCATTAGGTAGGTGCCAGGGTTGTCCTCAGCTACTGAAAATCCTCCCACCATTACCAATCACTTAGCGTTCCTCTTGAAGAACTTGAAGATGTTCAGGGTAAAGAGACACCACGTTCAACTATAAATCCATTCAATGTATCCACACATCTCTAGATTTACCTCAAGGGAGCGTCCTACCAGCACGTCCCAGTTCCTTTAATCCTTTCACTACTGCGGTGGCATGTATTGCATGTTACTCAAATGAAAGGGGATTAAACAATGTAATCCAACGTGGTAAACACAAGCAGGAATGAAAGATTCACTGATTGTAGAACCCCCCCCCAAACTCACTAAACCTAGGCTGTCTCTGAAGACACAAAACATAAAGATACCCTCTAGAGCTCATGACAGGGTCTAGGAGACCTGTCGATAGCTGCGGCGTATTACACCGGGCCCTTGAAGGCGGGGAATAGCATCAAAGTAATTAACGCCGCTTTGTGCGTACGTGGGAGATTAGCAGGACACGCGTTGTACAATCTCATACCTGTCGGGATAAATACTCGCCCTCCCACTGCTTTAAGGTTCCTTTTGTCGTCACTTGACGAGTGGATTTACAGGCCCCCCCCCCCAATTTCCCCACCGAATGTCAGAGGACAGAGATAAAATCGCCATGTATGAACGGGTCCAAATGATCAGACCCAATCATCATTTAACCTACATTTAAAAAAAACACCTCCCATCTGACATGGACGGCTCGGCAACGGTCGGTACATCCAACAATTCCGTAAATGGACGCCTAGCTGGTTCAAAATGTCATCTGGAATTAGGCTAGATGAGGTTTCCAACGCCAAATAAGATGTGGAGCCGATTGTTTTTTTTTTTGGGGGGAACTTGCTGATATGTAACTTATTTATTAATTCCGGTTAGCAAAGTATTCAGCAACGCATGCCAAGGTTTTGTTTTTTTTCCCTTCTGCTCAGCGGGATATCAACTACATCCCACTCCTGCGCTGCCAAAGGCTGCTTAATCATGTTTACCGTGTAGAGCCAGCAAGCCTTTTAGAGCACTCACCTCTGATCTTAAGCACTGGAGGAGGTAATCCGCACAGGTGAGATCACCTCCAGGTAAACTTCAGCAGTGCACTGGTGCCATTGTTGTAACAGTTCAGCAGTTTATAATGGCACATGCTTGTGACCGCGCATAATAGCACTAGGCTCTACCGCGTATTTGGCTTTGAGAAGCGAAGGTGTTTTAACTCGTATTTCCTATAGGAAAAGTCCAAACCCTTTCAACAGTTAACGCCTTAGGTACACACATAAAAAAAAACTGACAACAAGGGCTAAGCAAATAGAAGGATCAGCTAAAGTAAACAGCATTACCTGTGGTACTGAGCCTGTAAAAACTGAAACTCCTCCTTAATCCGATCACACGATTCGGATATGGTGAATTTGAAGGGCTGTGCTGGCTGATGCGGAGCCTAAAAATAATAAATATTAATTAGGAAATTATCAGGCTAGGCTGCTTCTTCTCTGCCAGGAAGGCGTGGGGCTGTCCTATAAAAAGGAGACGATTATAATCCTTGCACAACACCAAAGTCCAAGAATTGTTAAGAGATTACAGGCACAAAACGCTCCATTTCCCAATCATAACCATATAATAAATGCATAAAAGGCCACCTGGAACACACAGATGTTTTTGGAGCACAATATTTTTTTATTGTCTTATAGTCGCGGCCCGGGATTTATGTGGGATACACTAGACGGGAAATGGAAAGGATACAAGGTATCCAAAGTGAGCGCCTTATACCAGGAAAGGCGTCCATCGAGGTGGCGGAATAATGAAAGAAGCTTAGAAGGAAAGATGTTCCTGCTCCGCTCATTTCAGCCACTCTGCAAATTAGTTTTGTCTGCGCCTCAGAGAAAATGGCTACAACCCGGCATTTTTTTTTTTTTCATGGGTAAGGTCATCAGATCCTTTGGGCGGAGGAAAGTCAATCTCCTATCAGCCTCTCCCGTCTACACAACAGCGTATTAAAGGATCAGCGCTTGTTTCAATTACATCGGACTTAATGGGCGGAAATGCAGGGACCCCCAACTTGTTAGGATGCGGCCTCCATGGCGATTATCAGGTTGAATCCGGGGGGGGGGGGGGGGTCTCGAGGACCCGGGTTAGGATGAGGCCACTTTATTTTTAAGTTAAATAAAAAGTGTTCCTTTTTCCACAAAAGCCTCCAGACAAAGGCAGCGCTCAGGTCAGAGATGAGGAAAGCACACCACCATCCAAGATAAGCAGAGCAGGCAGCAGGAGGGGGGAGGCATACAGTCCCTGGGAGAGGGAGGGGGGCCTCAAATGTGCACCAAATGTTACAGCTCACTTCATATGATGGGGGGGGGGGGGCAATATGGCTTCCTCGGCTGTCCCGTCTCTGTCACCTCATGGGGGGGGGGGCCTCCACACACACACGACGGGAGGAAACAAAGGCTCCGTCATGGACGGCGCCAGCCCCTGCCAGGGGGTACTCACCGGGTGCCTGGACTGGGGGTACATCTTGCTCAGGTCTCGAATCATCCAAGCCGCTGGTTTAGGTGCCTCTCCCAGGAGCACGAAGGTTCATTGACTAATTGGCGGAGAGGAGAGGGGGGGATCCCCCAGCGAGCAGGGAGGGAGGAGGAAGCAGAGTGCGTGTGATCCAGCTAATGACACAGCTGCCCCCGGGCTCCCCGTGTTAATGGCGATGCTAATGGTGCTGATCCCCCGAGCCAAGCCTTCCACATTCCACAGAGCGCTCACGGCGACCCCGCTCTCATTGTCCGGGTTCCCGGGAACAAAGCAACTTTCTGCCGACGACGCGCTGGTGGTCGCGCTCTTCTCGGGGGGTCGTAGATGGAGCCTCGTCCGCTCTTTTAAATCCCAATCGCCCAAAAGCAACACAAAAATAAATTAATTAAAAAAAAAAAAAATCTCCCTTGTTTTACGTTCTCTCCCAACTCAGCCAAGATCTCCTCGACGGCTCAGCCACACACTGCCCAGGAGATGAGGAGGGGGGATGCCAGGAAGAAGAAAAAAAGCCCCACACAAGCCAGGCTACCGCTCTTAGCAGCTCCAACAACACGCTCTGTGTAGGTGACTTCTATGACCAAATTTAGCAGCAGCAAATCATTAACATTCTGATACATATTCACAACATTGAGGCTGGACACCAGATCCTGCTGGGACTTGTAGTCCACGACCTCGGCAAGCCGCGCTCCCCAGTATGGGTGCAATGCACCTACCAAACTACAACGCCCAAGATTCATTGCGACAGTAAGGCCCTCCCTCGGACCAAGGCACTGGCTCTCGCTGACCAATTGGAAGCATAGGAACGTTAATCGCAGCTCTCCAATGACTGCCTATCATTTCTCCGCTGGCCAATAGGAGAAGGGCAAGTAGCGGCTGTTACTGGCTCGCCCCCACGTGGGGTCCAGACCAATCCGAGTCAGCCTTCCTGCCTCCTCCATCCAATGGGCTCCGAAATCTGTCGTAAGCCCCGCCCCGGGCGGTGTGATAAGTGGGACCAGGGCGGGCGCTTCTCATTACGAGCGTTCGAACAGGGGAAACATTTGTCCATCTGTCAATCAAAGTAACGTGGGCCGCCTGCTCGCTGCTAGTGTGTGGATGAGCCGCTGCTGCTCTGTGTGGCAATCTGTGGTGAAAACAAGCATGGAGGCATGAGGAGCTGGACGGGAGGGGCGCTTGTACTCCTCCATTACCGCACGTCCTCCTCCCTTGTCCTATGTTAGCTATCACCCACATCAAGGAATGCTGGCTAATTAGAGTCCGGTGTCTCCTTAAAGAGACAAGACCAGCCTTGTGCAGCGTGCTGAGAAATCCGCGGAGGGATCCGCTAGAACCCACTTCCCTCGGCTCCTACCAATTTTACGCGCCACTGGAGCTGGCATAATTTTCCTGTGAAAAAAAGAGGGGGAGGAGGAGGGGGGGGAAGCTGTTCTGTGCTATTTCCAGCCCCGACAAGCTGCTCGGATGGCTGAGCCCCTAACCCGCCCGAGGGGGGCTCGGTTGACTTGCTGTGCAATGCTCTGCAGGGAGGATGGCCAGCCGCTCAGCCATGAGGAGATTGGGGGAGGGGGTCCTGTCATCCGTCCGCTGTGGGGGGAGGAGGACGTTATCGCACATTGATACATAGGGCTATTAAGTCCTAGCTCCTGACCTTTTACCGCAGGGACAATGAGGTGACCTCTTTCGGTCACACCTCACATCTGGCTTCTAAAGAGAGCTGAAAGTTTTATAGCTTTTTTTTTTTTAAATTTATTTGCTATTCATGTAAAAATAAATGATACAACCGTAGTGTTGTTCCCGTGTGCTGCCATCTAGTGGCCAAACTTTTTAAAAAATGCATCTGTACAGTGAAATAGTGCCTTGTCATTAAGGGGATCCCCGCCTTGACCATGACCATGTCTTACTAATGCCAGATGCCTACCAGTGGCACACCCCATGGTCAACCAACCCCCAGGAAATCTGCAAATTACAAAGGGATGTCCAGATAGAGGAACCCCTTTAATGATCATTGTAATGCCACAAAGGGATGGATGTAGACAACAGACACACAGTGGTGTAAGGACGTGGTGTGGCCTGGTGATGTCCCGAGGAGACAGTAGGGCTCTCTAGGGAGGACGGGGGAAGTCTACAATTTGTGGGTGCCTCCTGTTGTTTTCAGTAGGAGGGCGTGCTGCCGTTCATGTGGCTGGTGGTTTAAAGCCATGACCACAGGGTTGTCCGGGCAGACACTGGGAAGGCGCACCAGTGTCCACTTGCGGTTTAGCTCTATTCAGTTGAGCTAAACCGTAAGCAGGTCCGCCAGGAGAACACTCCCTAAAAGGGACTTAGATATCGATGACCTATCGTCAGCTTGGCTTGCACAAACAAATGGTGGATGGGGTGCTGGATGTCAGACCTCCACTAATTTGATATTGATGATTTAGCCCGAGGAAAGGTAATTAATATCCAGGGATAAACTGGGAACGTAAAGTGGCCCTGGAAAAAACTAAAAGTGAGCCTATTTTGTAATGAGGCCCAAAATGGCAGAAGGCATGGTCAACACAAGTAGGCAATACCATATTGCAGCACGCTATACCACCCCAGAAGCGCCAAATACCACAGTGGATCACAAAATACCAACCCAGTAACTGCCCCCTGTGGTGGCCAGCACCAGCTGCCATGTTCTGTCCTCCTACTTTAGCTGCCTCAGGATGGCAATACAGTTGAATTCAGGATTCAGAAGGGAGCGTCAGATCATGACTTGCCATGGCCAGTGTCCCACTGGGCGTCGGCCTACCTGGACATTTCTCAGTAGGATCTGTGGCCAGTCCACCCCTGTCAATATTTAAGTACCCAAAAACCCCTTTAAGGCCCCTTTACATCAGCTTGGCAATTATTGGGAATAAACTGTTCGTTCCTGATAATTGCCCGATTGTGAACAGCGGTGAGAGCTACACTTATGCGCAGCAATCATCTCTTCTGTATGGGGATGAGCCATGGCTACTGCTATAGCTTAACTAGAAAGATTCATTGTTTATGCTTTTGGGTTCCCTATCAGAGATACTTTCATTGGATGAATACGTATGTATGTGAAATCTTATATGAGACAGGCTATAAAAGCATTGTGATTTCTGTATTCACTCTTAAAGGGGTATTCCCAGACAATGGGGGCTCCCATTGTCTGATAGGTGCGAGTCCCACCTCTGGGACCCGCACCTACGACGAGATTGGATCGGGGAGAGTGGTGGCTGGAGGACCCCAGGTTTCCCAGGGTCTGGCCACCACAAAGCGTTCTCCACATACAAGTAAAGCACTCGACTGTTTTCGGCAGCCCCATAGAAATGAATGGAGGGCGGCTGCGCAGTGCACCCTCCACCACTTGCAGAGCTTTGTTCTCGGTGTAGGTCCGGGTCCCAGAGGTGGGACCCACACCTATCAGACAATGAGGGCATATCCTAGCGATATGCCCCCATTGTCTGTGACTGAAAAAACCCTTTAAGCTGGCCATACACATAAGATAGTTGGCCAAATGCTTGTTCGGCTGACAGATCCCCGTTCCCCATCCTCTTCTAAATATGAATACCCGACTCAGCCAAATGGGGATAGAGGAGAAAGCTGCCGGCCAGTGGCTTATTTCCGTGCTAACGAAAGGATCAGGAAATTGAATCCAATTTGCCCAATCCATATGTCCCGCAATGTCAGCTGTGAAAAGGACCCTCTGATATCGGTGTGTTCAGCAGATACACATCTAATGTGTATGGCCTGCCTTAGGGCTGTATTTTACCAAAAGATTAAGGCCTCATGCACACAACCGTTTTTTTTTTAGGTCCGCAAAAACGGGGTCCGTGATCCGTGACCATTTTTTCGTCCATGGGTCTTCCTTGATTTTTGGAGCATCCACGGACATGAAAAATGAAAAAAAAATCTAAGTCACGTTTGCCATTGAAATGATAGGAAAAAACGGACACGGATCACGGACGCGGATGGCAATCTTGTGTGCATCCGTGTTTTTTCACAGACCCATTGACTTGAAATGGGTCCGTGAACCGTTGGCCGTGAAAAAAATAGGACAGGTCATATTTTTTTCACGACCAGGAAACACGGATCACGGATGCGGTTGCCAAACGGTGCATTTTCCGATTTTTCCACTGACCCATTGAAAGTCAATGGGTCCGTGAAAAAAAACGGAAAACGGCACAACGGCCACGGATGCACACAACGGTCGTGTGCTTGAGGCCTCACTGACAGATTTTCTGACCAATCATTGTCAGATGACCATTTACACATCAACTATTGGTCTGATTGGACAGAAATTGGTCAGATAATCTGTTGGTGTAATACAGCCCTAAGGACACTTTCATGCTTTCATTGTTTGGTCAGTGTCTGATCAGTGATTTCCATCAGTGATTCTGGACCAAAACCAGAGCAGGTCAAAAACACAGAACGGGTACAAATCTTTCCATTATACTCCACTTTTGGCTCGCAGTCACTGATGGCAATCACTGATCAAACACGGACTGTGCGGAAGCATCCTTAGGGCTGATTCACACGACCGGGTTTGGTCAGCCACATCTCCTGGACCGACTGCTGCTGCCCTGACCTGCACTGACTGCACCATAGTAATTTATGATACCATCAGTTACTATCTGATCGCAACTCTATTGTGTTGTGTTCACATCATCGTGTTTTGTGACTTTTTGTTTAACGTCAAAACTTGGTGTACTGATGTTGGTAAATGACCCCCACTGTCTTGTGCTATATGATGCCTGATTTTTATTTTTCATATCAGATATGTAGTGTTGAGCAAATCAATCTTTGGATCATCGATCCGAAATGGATTCGGTCGAACACTACGATTAAAATTCTGTCTCCGTACAGCATAAAGGTCCAATCACATGTCTGCAAAATGGATCCGGATCCGTTCCGCAACATTGCAGAACGAATCCAGACCCATTTATTTTCAAAGGGGTGGAAAAGATGCGGAAAGCACACTGTGTGCTGGCCGCACCCGCACTTCCTTTCCGCAAAAAATAGAACATGTCCTATTCTTGTCCGCAGACACGGACAAGAAAAGGCGTTTCTATTAACAAAATGCGGAACGCACATGGTTGGTGTGCGTGTTTTGCGGATCCGCAATTTGCGGACGTGTAAATGGACCCTGTATGGAGCCGAACTTCGTTTCACTTCTATGAATTAATTCGGTATTCATTTCTGCATCTTTAAAAACATTAAAATTTATGAATCTGAAGTCTGGTTTTTGTACCAGCTGGTACCTCGCAACTTCAGGTAACACAAATTTTGCCTACATGGAGGCAATACATTATAATGCTGTATGGAGACAGGATTAAAATCGAAGTGTTTGAACAAATTGACTTCAGATCTATGCAGTGGGTAACCCGAGCCCTCTTCACGGTCACTGACCAGATACATAATGTTCTGATGCGCTCAGAACCTGGCATGCAGCTGCACGTTTCCTCCTGAATCCAGCTGTATTACCGTCCTCAGTATTTTATACTGCACTGTGTATGGTTTTTCTGTGGGTATTTTCTGCTGCACTACGGTATTGCTGCCCCCGCCAACCTTCTGTTGTCCCTGCCCACTTGTGACTTGTATTGCTTCGCCTTCTGTCAATTCGCCTACAACATGGGGCCAATTTAAAAGGGTTATCCACAGGGGCGTAACTAGAAGTGATTGGGCCCCACAGCAAATTTTTGTATGGGCCCCCCCCCCCAACCGCTCCCAAACCCCCTCTCCCGGCTACACAACCGTATTTTCCTGTGTAAACCCAACTCCCTTGGGTTGGTCACGATCTAGACCATACCCAAGTAAAGGGGCGGAAGACTTATGCTCCGAGTGAAGGGGCGGAAGACGTATGTCAATGTGAGATTTAAGTTTTTACTTTTCAATAAACTAGTAAAGATTTGTCACCTTCTGTTCCCACTTTCTCATTCTAGGGAAACTGATAGCACAGAGAGCGAGAGACTGAGAGGATGTGATTGCAGTTTACATGTCCCACAGCAACACCAAATCAAATCTTGTACAACTTTCTTGCCACTCCACACATGTCGCCATTTGTCACGCAAATTGATGTGGCCGGATCCTTAATGCACTGTCTGGACGCACCCTAAGGCCGAATGCACACGGCCGTGTTCCGCGGCCGAGAACGGTCCGTGGTAACACGGCCTGGATTCCTGTTCAGAGCAGCAGCGCACGGCGTCATTGGTTGCTATGACGCTGTGCGCTTCCTGCTGCCGCCACAGTACAGTAATACACTGGTATAGATCATACCAGTGTATTACTGTACTGCGGTGGTAGCAGGAAGCCGTCAACGCCGTTCGCTGCTCTGAACAGGAATCCAGGCCGCGTTACCACGGACCGCTCTCGGCCGCGGAACACGGCCGTGTGCATTCGGCCTGAGCCTCATGCAGACGTCCGTGAAACACGTTCCGTGAGATACCGGACTGGCATTGCAGGAGCGCACAGCGTCATAGCAACCAATGACGCTGTGCGCTCCTGCAATGCCAGTCCAGTATCTCACGGAACGTGTTCCACGGACGTCTGCATGAGGCTTAAGACTTCTGATTTCCAACACCTTATCTCCTTGTCACACACAGAAGAAGATCAATGATATGTTCAGATTACCCTATGAAATTTTAGTAGAGCAACATCATAAAACATCATATGGGTCAGCACAGATCTGTCCCGGCTCCATTACAATGGCCTCCACTAGTCGGTCTATAGACTTTCTCTGTCCCTATTCCTTATAAACTACCTAGAAAAGAGATGCTCTGCAGAGGTAGAAAGGATCCATCCCTTCTGATGCTCTGCAGGCAGGACGGAGTGAGCCCGGTCCGCATCCTCATCATTGCTGCACAGCAGACGGCTCTTCATGGAGAAAGTATGAATCACCCTAGGTCCCCACAGGCTGCAGAGCATCACACCTGACTGCAGCGCCGCTGCATTCGGGGGAGGATGCTGCAAAACCTCTTGACTGAGGGCAGGGGGAGGAGGATTGTAGGGAGGATATACCTGTCCGGCCTGGCAGTGTCAGCTGGGTGACGGAGGGTCCCGGAGAGGCCTCCCGGCCCGAGCTCTGCTTCTGCCTCGCACTGACTGGGGGAACTCGGTGGGCGGTCCTAATTTAAACAGCGCGCTTCCGGATGTACCAGCTCGATTCCAGTACTGTCTGGCTCGGGCAATATGATGCACTGCGTGGCAGGGGCGGAGAACGATGATGGACAGGACGGGCCCCCAATGTTGACGGCGCTGCACTGAAAACTTGACTGACACGCTGCCGGGTGCCGGGCCCCTTGTCAGCCCGGGCCCCGAAGCAGCCGCTTCCCCTGCTTCCCCGGTAGTTACGCCACTGGTTATCCAACACTAACAAACTCCCCCCCGCCCCCCTTATGCTGGTCCCCTCACACTAATTCTACTTACCTGGCTACCCGCTCTCTGCGCCACTCCTGGTCCCCGCACCACCGCACCTGCTTCTCCTTGTGCGCTGAATAAAACATCCGGTGTCGGGGGGGGGGGGGGGCAGCCAATGGCAGGCGGTGATGAGGACGAGCCTCTATAGCATCGCCTGCCATTGGCTGCTCCCCCCCGACACCGGATGTTTTCATCCGCGCACGGGGAGAAGGGAGCAAGGTAAGTAGAATTAGGGCTCATTCAGACGGCCGTATGCTGTCCGCAAAAGTGCAGATCCGTTTTTTTGCGGACAGTTCAGCATGTCTGCAAAAAAAAAAAACGGATTGCATTCCGTTTTTTTGCTGATCCATAGACTTCAATAGGGCCATGTCCTGATTTTCACTGACAAGTATAGGACATATTTCATTTTTTTGCTGAGCCGTGCAATGGAAGAAACGGTCCCCATAGAAGTGAATTGGGCAGCATCTAATCCGCAAAAAAACGGATCCGCATTTTTGTGGGCAGCATACGGCCGTCTGAATGAGCCCTTAGTGTGAGGGGCCCGGATTATAGGGGGCATTTGTTAGTGTCGGATAACCCCTTTAATTTCCCATTCCACCCCTGGTGGTTCCCCAGATGATTCCTTTGGCAGATCTAAATCTTGGGCCTTTTCCAATTTGGTCACCATTTTTTACTTCTTGTTTTAGATAGAGGAAAATTTTGAAATATTTCACATATTTTTTAAGGTTTTCAATCTCTCTTATCAGCAAAATGTTCAAACTGAAAAGTAGTTAAAGAGGAAGTTGGTGCAAGCCACTGTTCCATGACAAGCCTGTAGCGAGTAATGTCTCCCATTCACAGTACTGTTGGACAAACCCATGGTTTTGAGGGAAACTGGCCAAGAAGATGTTGAGAAGAAAAGGATTTAGCATCATTATTTTTTTTTGGGCTTGGCCACATGCACACGAACGTATTTATTTTCCGTGTCCGTTCTGTTTTTTTTGCGGAGCGTATGCAGAACCATTAATTTCAATGGGTCCGCAAAAAAAACGGAAGTTACTCCATCTGCATTCCGTTTCCATATGTCCGTATTTCTGTTCCACAAAAAAACATGCCCTATTATTGTCCGCATTACGGACAAGGATAGTGCTGTTCTATTAGGGGCCAGCTGTTCCGTAAAATACAAAATGTGCACAGACTTTTCTGCGGATCCGTTTTTTGCAGACCGCAAAATACATATGGTCGTGTGCATGAGGCCTTATCCTGAGAAATAATCCTCCACCAAAGGTGTCTGGCAGCTGCTCTCTCCTCTCTCCCTTTGAAAACACATACACACTTGACCAAATGGGGGAGTCAGGTAATCGGTCGGACAAAAACCTCTGCCCGATTTACCAGATTGTGGCCTGATCTTCTCTGGTCTCCATTATAGTAAATGGGGCCAGCGTGGATCCAGACATCTCCGGCAGGCTGCTCCCTGATGGAACTGCCTGCAGGAGATGCCTAACGCTTGTTAACCCTTTGAATCCAGAGGGAAAAAAGCAGGCTGTTTTGAGAGATCCATTTATACAAGCAGGCAAATAATGCGAGTTTGTGAGCGTTCGCGTGTTTGATGTTTAAGTGTGTGTTTGTATTAAGTGTGTGACTTTAGATTAAGTGGCTTCAGATTCAGGGACTTTAGTGGGGGACTGCAGTAAATCAGTTTCTTATCACTGCATTATATAGAATTTTTCTCTTTTCTTGCGTAATTCCCATTTAGTATGTGTTCCATTACTGACAGCGCAGTCCAGTGCACATCTTGTCCAATGTATGCAGTCCTGGAACAGCCGTTTGAGGGTGCATATCTTTGTTCAAAATGTGTGCATATTGTCCATTTGGAATCGCACATCGAGTATCTAAACGGGTGAGTTTCGACACTGAGAGGCGTTGACAATTTGGAAAAGAGTTTGCTGCTCACTGAGCAAGCACTCTATGGGGTAGATGTGGGGGAGGGTGGTAGCGAGGAGGCTCAGGAAAGTGAGGTAGCTAGCCGGGTAACAGAAAGCAGGGTAGAGGGAAGAGTGCCAGGGAGGCTAGCCCTGATCTGACACACCCCCAACAAGTTTGCAAGGTTGGCAGATGAGGGGGATGTCAGTTCAGAGAGAGCATTGCTGCAGCTGGACACTTCCTCTGCCAGTCAGGGGAATGTCAGCTCCAGTAAGCAGGGGACCAGCAGGGCAGGCCAGACAGGTGCTGGTAGTGGGAGACTCAATTATTAGGGGTACAGATAAGGTGATCTGTCACAAAGACCAGGATCGTCGAGTTCAACACATCGCGGATCGGGTTGACAGATTACTGGGAGGGCCTGGAGAAGATCCAGCAGTCATGGTCCATATCAGAACCAATGACAAAGTTAGAGGTAGGTGGAGCGTCCTTAAAAATTATTTTAGGTATTTAGGTCAAAAGCTTAGGGCAAGGACCTCAAAGGTAGTATTTTCCCAAATACTGCCTGTACCACGATCCACACAAGAAAGGCAGCGGGAGATTAGGGAGGTTAACAAGTGGCTCAAGAACTGGTGTAGGAAGGAGGGGTTTGGGTTCCTGAAGAACTGGGCTGACCTCTCTCAGCTACAGGTTCTATCATAAGAATGGGCTGCACCTTGTTGGGGGAAAAGATGGCTAGAAGGTTGGAAGAGTGTTTAAACTACGGAATGGGAGGGTAATTACATTATAGGAGGGGAAGATTTAGGAATGGAAGGAGGGACTAGAACAGTTTAGAAGGAAAGGTGTTGGGTAAAAAATTTATAGTATGTATACTAATGCCAGAAGCCTGACTACTAAAACTGGGGAACTGGAAATAGTGATGTGTGAGGAGGACTGTGACATATTGGGAATAACTGAGACATGGCTGGATGATACTGTTGTTAAACAAAACATGCAATGCAACAGCTCACTGCAAACCAAATAAAGTACAAAATTGCATCATAATTGCAAATGCTATACTAATAAGTTAGAGATGCTTGGCAAATCGTTTTGTACAAAATTATTTGAGCCCGTCCGCCAGGCACGCAACCTGGCCCCGCAAACAATACTAAAATACTAATAGAAGTTTATTATAAACCACCTTATATACCAGATTCCACAGAAAACCTACTACAAAACGAGATAGATGAGGCGGCAAATCATAATGAGTTCGTTATTATGGGGGACTTCAACTACCCAGATATAGACTGGGAAACTGAAACTTGTACATCTCATAAAGGAAACCGGTTGTTGGCAATAACCAAAGAAAATTACCTTTCACAACTGGTTCAGTACCGAACTAGAGGGACGGCCATACTAGACTTAATATTAACCAATAGACCTGACATAACAACAGATGTGCACCTGGGAAATGGTAACAATAAAGTAATAACCTTCCAATCATCATTCAAAAGAGTTTCTTCAGGGAGGAACAAAAATATCAAACTTCAAAAAAGCTAAATTTAGCCAACTAAGATAGGCCTAACTAACTAGGACAAAGTCTTCAAAAATAAAAATACAGCCACAAAATTGGATATTTTTCAAAGCATCCTAAAATGTAATTGTTAGAGGTACATACCTTAGGCCCCTTTCACACGGGCGTTGCGGGAAAATCTGCGGGTGCGTTGCGGGAACACCCACGATTTTTCCGCACGAGTGCAAAACATTGTCATGCGTTTTGCACTCGCGTGAGAAAAATCGCGCGTGTTTGGTACCCAAACCTGAACTTCTTCACAGAAGTTCAGGCTTAGGATCGATGTTGTGTAGATTGTATTATTTTCCCTTATAACATGGTTATAAGGGAAAATAATAGCATTCTGAATACAGAATGCATAGTAAAATTAAGCTGGAAGGGTTAAAAAAATAACATTTAACTCACCTTAATCCACTTGTTCGCGTAGCCGGCATCTCCTTCTGTCTCCTTTGCTGAACAGGACCTGGGGTGAGCATTAAATACATGAACAGGACCTGTGATGACGTCACTCCGGTCATCACACGATCCATCACATGATCTTTTACCATGGTGATGGATCATGTGATGACTGTGATGTCACCAAAGGTCCTTGTTACTGCACAAAGCTCAGATGAAGACAGAAGGAGATGCCGGGCTACGCGAGCACCCTTCCAGCGCAATTTTACTATGCATTCTGTATTCAGAATGCTATTATTTCCCCTTATAACCATGTTATAAGGGGAAATAATAATGATCGGGTCTCCATCCCGATCGTCTCCTTGCAACCGTGCGTGAAAATCGCACCGCATCTGCACTTGCTTGCAGATGCTTGCGATTTTCACGCAACACCATTCACTTCTATAGGGCCTGCGTTGCGTGGATTATCGCATCGCAACGCACAAAGAGGCGCATGCTGCGATTTTCACGCAACGCATAAGTGATGTGTGAAAATCACCGCTCATGTGAACAGCCCCATAGAAATGAATGGGTCGGTATTCAGTGCGGGTGCAATGCGTTCAACTCATGCATCGTATCCGCGCGGAATACTCGCCCGTGTGAAAGGGGCCTTATAGGAATAGAAGGTTAAGGAACAAAAATAAATTAATGTGGATAAATAGAACTGTAAAGAAAGCAATAAATGACAAAAAGAAAGCATTTAAATCACTAAAACAGGAGGGTAGCACGGAAGCACTGAAAAACTATAAGGAAAAAAATAGAATATGTAAAAAACAAATAATAGCAGCCCAACTAGTGACCAAGATTAATTGCCAAAGAGAGCAAAACTAACCCTAAAATGTTTCACAATTATATAAATGATAAAAGTATAAATCTGAAGGTGTCGGCCCTTTACACAGTGATGAGGGGGGAATTGCAGAGAGCGATGAGGAGAAAGCAAAGCTATTAAATATTTTTTTCTCCACTGTATTCACTGAAGAAAATAAACTGTCAGATGAAGTGCAGAATGTTAAAGTAAATTCTCCATTAAAAGTGCCCTGTCTGACCCAGGAAGAAGTACAGCGGCATCTTAAAAAGATTAAAATAGACAAATCACCAGGACCAGATGGCATACACCCCCCATATCCTAAGAGAATTAAGTAATGTCATAGCCAGACCCTTATTTCTGATATTTAAGGACTCTATAATGACAGGGTGTGTTCCACGGGATTAGCGCATAGCAAATGTGGCACCAATATTCAAAAAGGGGCCAAAAACAGAGCCCGGAAACTATAGGCCGGTAAGTTTAACATCAGTCTTGGAGCACCTCAATGAAAATAAGCAAATAACGCTATATCAGCATGGCTTCATGAGGGATCGGTCATGTCAAACTAATTTAATAAGTTTCTATGAGGAGGTAAGTTCTAGACTTGACAGCGGTGAATCAATGGATGTCGTATATCTGGACTTCTCCAAAGCATTTGACACTGTACATCTTAAAAGGTTAGTATATAAAATGAGAATGCTTGGACTAGGAGAAAATGTCTGTATGTGGGTAAGTAACTGGCTCAGTAATAGAAAACAGAGGGTGGTTATTAATGGCACATACTCAGATTGAGTCACTGTCACTAGTGGAGTACCTCAGGGGTCAGTACTGGGCCCTATCCTCTTCAATATATTTATCAATGATCTTGTAGAAGGCTGGCACAGTAAAATAAAAAAAATTGCAGATGACACTAAACTGTGTCAAATAATTGATGTGTAAAATACTGCTACAGATGGATCTGGATAGATTGGAGGCTTGGGCAGAGAAGTGGCAGATGAGGTTTAACACTGACAAATGTAAGGTTATGCACATGGGTAGGAATAATGCAAGTCTCCCGTACATACTAAATGGTAAAACACTGATTAACACTGACATGGAAAAGTGTACTTTTTCCGTAGACGGTGTCCACTGCGGACAGTGACATTAGCCGCGCCACATCTCCTGTGTAAGATGTGCGCATCCCAAAAATATCTGTGACATACAGTGTACTTTTTCAATAGACGGTGTCCGCTTCTGACAGTGACATTACCAGGGGCACATCTCATATGTATCGTGTGCGGTTAAAAAATGTATCTGTGACATACAGTGTACTTTGTCAATAGACTGTGTCCGCTTCTGACATTGACACTGCCAGGGCCACATCTGCAGTGTAACGTGTGCGCTTCAAAAATGTATCTGTGACATACAGTGTACTTTTTTGCGTAGACGCTGCATACAGTGACATTACCGGTGGTGCCTCTCCTGTATAACGTTTCCTTATCCCAAATACCTGTGACATTCCCTGTAAGGGTACTTTCACACTTGCGGCAGAGGAATCCGGCACACAGTTCCGTCGCCGGAACTGCCTGCCGGATCCATCAAAATGTATGCTAACTGATGGCATTTGTAAGGCCTCATGCACACGACCGTGGTGTGTTTGGCGGTCCGCAAATCGCTGATCCACAAAACACGGATGGTGGACAGCCTTTAATATAAATGCCTATTCTTGTCCGCAAAGCACGGACAAGAATAAGGACATGTTATATGCTTAGGGGACAAACAACACACCGCCGAAGAGCTGTGGTAGGGGATAAGAGACCAGACTGAGCTGTGGCTATCGCCACTCAACCTAGAGCTAGAAAATGGCCGTAACTTGGTGGCGGCTTTGGAGCTCAGCAAGCTCACACACATCCCATGCCTAGCCCACGTCTTTAACTTAGTTGTTCAGCGGTTTATCAAAACCTACCCCAATTTGCCTGAGCTACTGGTGAAGGTGCGCCGCACTGTACTGCTGTGACATCCTTTCCCTTACTTCCCACTTTGTTTTCAGCTCTGGAGTTCACAGAACAGATAAGGAGGGGGAAATCACACTTACAGACACACAGGATCGCTCCTATAGTGTTCAAAAGCGGTGTAGAAGCAGTTCATGTATCAGGCTCAGGATCTTAGCTAGCTCTCACATGCCCCCTATTTCGTGAGAGCTGTCTTCTGTGTCTCTGTTACCAGGGACAGAACTTGCCCAGTGGACTGCAAATTAGGTGGAAGTGAGACCCCTGGTGGCCATGACGTTACAGCTTTCTTTTTAGGTGGATGCAGGCAGATTTTTAAAATAAAGTTATATAGAAATTTACTAATTACACCATTCTCTGCTTTATGAAATAAAATTATGTGAAAGTACAGTGACTGTCTAAGCAGTGTTCCCATATGTCTAGAAGTGGTGCAGGCACAGTTTCTTAAATGTCACCAACAGACCTGAGGCTGGCATATGGAGTTCAGTACAGGAATCCTCTGGGACACTTTCCAAAACACGGTGCAGTCTTTCTATCCGCATCCGTTCAGATAATACAACCGCATGCATCCGTTCAGAACGGATACGTTTGTATTATCTTTAAAGGGATTCTGTCATCAGATTTGTGCCCTATAAGCTAAATATATGGCCATGTCGGTGCAAATAACATGAATCCTAAACTGCCCTTATTAAACCTGCTTGTGGCTCTATTAGCCCAAAAAACAGGTTTTTATAAGCTGTCACTCGCCTACCTAAGGTGCCCAAGGGGTTTTACGTTAATCCATGGTGCCCGCCCGGACCCCTCGCCGTCTGGTGCCCAGCACCGCCTTCCTCACCTCAGCGCCGCCTCCTCAATCCACCCGTCCCTCTGCCAGATCCAGCGCCTGCGCACTAGGCTCAGCCTGATGCGCCGCGGACTCCTGGCAGCGGCTTCGTTGAGCAAAGTGCGCATGCGCATCAGGCCGGCACATGCGCACTTCGCTCAATAGAGCCACAAGCAGGTTTAATAAGGGCAGTTTAGGATTCATGTTATTAGCACCGACATGGCCATATGTTTAGCTTATAGGGCACAAATCTGATGACAGAATCCCTTTAACATAGCCAAAACGTATCTGTCTTGAACACCATTGAAAGTCAATAGGGGACGGATTGGTTTTCCATTGTGCCATATTGTGTCAGTGAAAACAGATCCGTCCCCATTGAGTTACATTGTGTGTCAGGACGGATCCGTTTGGCTCAGTTTCATCAGATGGACAAAGCGAAATGGAGGCAGAACGGAGCCAAACTGATGCGTTCTGAGCAGATCCTTATCCATTCAGGATGCATTAAGGGCAAAACTAATCCGTTTTGCACCGCTTGTGAGAGCCCTGAACGGATCTCACAAACGGAAACCAAAACACCAGTGTGAAAGTAGCCTAATCCAACCGAGGGGTGCAGTTCTCTCAAAACTTCTGTCTGCAAGTCCATCTGCAGGACGCAGACCATTAACAGACTGGTAATCTGTCTCTTGAGTAGGAATGTGAGTCAGAAGATTATAACACAGCCAAAGGGCTCATGCACACAAACGTATTTTCTTTCTGTGTCCATTCGTTGTTGTTTTTTTGCGGACCATATGCAGAACTATTCATTTTAATGGGTCTAAAAAAAAACTGAAGTTACTCCGTGTGCATTCCGTTTCCGTATGTCCCAATTTCTGTTCCGCAAAAAAATCAAACATGTCCTATTATTGTCCGCATTACGGACAAGGAGAGTACTGTCCTGTTAGGTCCAGCTGTTCCGTTCCGCAAAATACGGAATCTGTAGTTTCTGCGGATACATTTTTTGCGGACCCCAAAATACATACGGTCGTGTGCATGAGGCCAAATGCTGTGAAGCATTACTTCCACAGGCTGCTATATGCACAATCCCTCTGTAATGGCTGCCCTACCATCTACCCACAGGAAGCATGGTGGCTCAGTGGTTAGTACTAGTGCTTTGCAGCGCTGGGTTCCTAGGTTTGAATCCAACCAAGGTCAACATCTGCATGGAGTTTGTATGTTCTCCCCGTGTTTGGATGTGTTTTCTCCGGGTACTGTGTTTTCCTCCCATGTTCCAAAGATACACTGATAGGGAACTTAGATTGTCATTGCGGAATATGTCAGCATATATAAGTTAGGAAAATAAATAAATCTGATTCAGTTCTTCATTCCCTCAGAGGACATCACCTGGCATGGTCTCCTTAAAAGGAGTCACCTACGTAACACGTAACCTATGTAAGATGTTTTAAACTGATTATATAGCTCTGAGGGAGGCAGATATATAACACTGATGGCACCTGGATTTAGGTTTTCAGAGGAGTCTTCAAAGTGCCAAAAACCGGCGCATGCTCACTGCATATCAGAATGCCTCTGCCCACAGTGGGCAATGTACTGCACATGACCGGGCCCGGCGGTGAAGCGCACCGGCGCTGGATTATGAATAGAGATGAAAATAACGCAGCAAGAATACAGGGCTGGCTGGACGATACAGAGGGGAAGAGTCAGGCACAAGTAAGGCGGGGAGCACTGAGCACTTGCAGAACACTCACCACCCCTGGGCACTTGCGATAGGTAATTTACATATCTTTAAAACTTTGTTTATGGCACTTTTGGAGACTCTGAATAACTAAACCCAGGTACCATCAGTGCAATGTATCTGTCTCCCACAGAGCTATCTAATCAGTTTAAACATGTTCTGTAGGTGACAGACTCCCTTTAAGCCCCCTTTTTGATGTCTGTTTCCTGCTGCTTAAGCGGCATGGTTAGCACCTCGCTACACGCTGCTCACTACTACACTAAGGCTAGTTGCACACTAGCAGCGGCGATGCGGCAGGGAACAGCCTGCCAGATAGCTCTGCATTTTGGCATTGCTGAAGGTTTGTATCCCTCTGTTATATTTAATCTAGTATTTAACCCTATTTAGCAGTGATCCACTGGGTCACTGCGACTGTTTACAGGGACTCAGATATTGGGCACAATATTGACCGGTTATTGTTGCATATTTACATGAGTTTGGGGAGTGGGGCGTTTTGTGCCTGATTGAGTGGGATGTGCAGTGGAACAATTGAGCCAAAGCAGTCTACTCCAGAAATACAGCTGGAAGAAGGCTTTATAATGCTTTGGGCCAATCTAATAAATAATGTAGAGATGAATAAGTCCCCTTTGCTCAAAACTAGTTGATTTGCCTGAATAGAACGTTAAAATAAATTAATAATGCTTTGGGCCAGATGGTGGAAAGACAACAACTATTACCAGAGAGGACAATCAATTTAGTTATTGTCTATTCTGTCTCTGATTGCACACAATCTGTAGTGTATTCTTTTATCAAGGCTCCAGGATGCTGATGCCTTGCAGATCATCTGTGTGGAATAGCATGTACATATACCTCTTAAAGGGTTTTTCCGGTAATAATTATATTTTAGGTAATGTCCCCAGCCTGTGTCCTGAAATAGAAGATTTATACTTACCGGCTCCATGCCGCTTCAGTCCTCTGCTGTCTCCATCTTCTGGTCCTAGCACTCTTTACTTCTGGCGATGCATGGGCTTGGTCACATGCATCATCCTAATGCCTGGCTTCAGAGGTATTGCGTCCATAAGCAGCACATCACCACTGAAATCGTTGACCATGCCCATGTATCGCCAGATGTAAACAGTGCTGGGACCAGAAAATGGAGACAGCAGAGGCCTCATACAGACCAGCAAAGTGAGTGAGATTAAACAATTTTAATGTAGTCTTTCCTTTTTTTTTTTCATGCAGAAATTGACCCGCCGTGCGGATTTAGGAAATCCACAGCATGTGGATTTCACCCTTTTTGGTGCGAAAACGCAGAGAAACCCGCACAGACATTTGTAAGGATTTTTAATTTATAATCCTGCACGTGTGTTCAGGTAGCCTATAAATAAAAACGCATGTGGTTTTTGTAACAACATATTTGCATTTATGCTGCGCTTCCTTCCAACAAATGAAAACACACAGTAATATGAACTGCATTAATGCAACTCAAATTTGTAATGTAATTCAGTTTTGCTGTGTGTGATTTGCTTTTTCTTTTCCTTGAAAAAAACTGCATGCATTTTTTGGATGTGTTTTTTTGCCACAGCCAAAATTCAGCACAACAGCGACGTGTGGCAGCACTCTAAGGCCTCTTTCACACACATGTGAGGGCCGGATAGGATGCGGGTGCGTCGCGGTAAAAATGCGTGATTTTTCCTGCGCGAGTGCAAAGCGTTAATGTGTTTTGCAACTGCGGGAGAAAAATCGGAATGTTTGGTACCCAGACCCGAACCCGGAGTTCTTCACAGAAGTTCGGATTTGGGTTAGGTGTTGTGTAGATTTTATTATTTTCCCTTATAACATGGTTATAAGGGAAAATAATAGCATTCTTAATACAGAATGCAAAGTAAATTAGGGATGTAGGGGCTAAAAAAAAAATAATAATAATTAAACTCACCTCATCCACTTGTTCGCGCAACCCGGCTTCTCTTATTTCTTCTTCTTTGATGACCTGGGAGGAAAAGGACCCTTTGATGATGGCTCATGTGATGGACCATGTGATGAGCGCAGTGACATCACCAAAGGTCCTTTTCCTCCCAGGTCATCAAAGAAGAAGAAAGAAGACTAGCTGGTCCCCATCCCGATCATATCCTAGCAACCATGCGTGAAAAATCGCACTTGCTTGCTGATGCTTGCAATTTTCACGCAGCCACATTCACTTCTATAGGGCTGTGAAAAACACACAATATAGAGCATGCTGTGATTTTCATGCAACGCACAAGTGATGCGTGAAAATCTCCGCTCATGTGCACAGCCCCATAGAAATGAATGGGTCCGGATTCAGTGCGGGTGCAATGCGTTCACCTAAATCATTGCACCCACGCAGAAAACTCGCCCGTGTGAAAGAGGCCTAAGGCTACATTCACAAGACAGTGAAAAGTTTTTTTAAACGGCAGTGGCCTTTTTGAGAAAAATATTAGTCTGTGGGGTTATTCAGATGGCCATTTTTTTGACGGCCTGTGAATAAGGCCTTATGCACATGACTGTGTCCATTTTGCAGTCCGCTAATTGCAGATACACAAACCCAGATGCCGGCCATGAGCATTTTGCGGAATGGAACATCTGGCCCTCAATAGAGCTCTCAATTTACACATGCGACTTCGCAAATAACTAACTTTGGTTCATCAGAGCCCATACATTCTAAGACTGTACGGAGACGGATCTCCGTACAGTATTAATCCAAAGTTTTGAACAAAGCAAATAACTAACTTTGGTTCATCAGAGCCCATACATTCTAAGACTGTATGGAGACGGATCTCCGTACAGTATTAATCCGAAGTTTTGAACAAAGCAAATAACTAACTTTGGTTCATCAGAGCCCATACATTCTAAGACTGTACGGAGACGGATCTCCGTACAGTATTAATCCGAAGTTTTGAACAAAGCAAATAACTAACTTTGGTTCATCAGAGCCCATACATTCTAAGACTGTACGGAGACGGATCTCCGTACAGTATTAATCCGAAGTTTTGAACAAAGCAAATAACTAACTTTGGTTCATCAGAGCCCATACATTCTAAGACTGTATGGAGACGGATCTCCGTACAGTATTAATCCGAAGTTTTGAACAAAGCGACTTCGGATGTAATATCCAAAGCTCGCATCGCTAATCACTAATGGCAAAATTTATGTGCCTGCACCAAATTTATGAACTGGTGCACCTTAATAGTGTATGTGGAGTGATTGTAATGTGTAGGTGTAAAAGTAGACAGGGGGTTGTCTGGCGTGGGTTGCTACTGTTTTGCAACTTTTTCAAAAGTTGCATATAGTAAATGAGCCATAATCCAGATCTAAACTCATTTTTAGCTCTTAAACATAGATCACTGTGAAAAGTGGCAAGGATCACAAAATGACATGGAAATGTCACAGTTGCTATGACTTTAGTAAGAAGCAGGGCGGCACTACCTTCTTTAAATTTGCGGTGCACGTGTCCGAGTTGCTATGACTTGTGACTTTTTTACGCTACAAAACGGACATATCTGATTTCATAAATGACTCCTATAATTTATGAATTGAAACCTATGCTTTTTCTGAACCTTAAACATAAGTGTACAATTTTCCGTGACTGACAGCACAGGGAATGCTATGAATCACTGATAACATCTTCCCCGTGTACAACTGAAGTCAGAAAGAATAGTTTTTAATATATTAAATACAAGTTATGCTGAATCTTTTCCCATAAAACCATATATCAATCTGCTCAGCTCATCCTGCTCTATAACATGCTGTCTGCAGATTGTACTTTGTATACTCCAGGAAATGGTTTTGACGTATACGCTAAACTTGTTCGCAGGTCTCCATTCACCTGATAAAGACCATTTTGCTCAAATACATTCCATACAACATACATTTCTAAGGCATATGGATCTATGGGGAACTTGGGCCACTGTATGCCTAGTCACTACGTAAGGTATATGTTTGACCGGAGGCTCTAACATGATGGGAACAGGGTCTAAGGTGTCGGCCACCTAATTGTTTCTGACAATAAGCGTCTGCAGTCTACCATGACAATGTAATAATCATTGTGGAGCGTAGACCTTCTTCAATGCTGGTCAGAAAATTACTATTGCCTGATTTGCATAGTGGAACTACAGATGATCATTTTAAAACCAAAAATACAAAAACGGTTGCTATCACTGACTTACTATAGTTTTAGAAATGCCACTTATTTTATTATGCGCTATAAGCCATAACTGTTAAATGGAAATAGGTGGATTTGTCCTTGCTAATGCCAATGGAAAGTAAATGCGCAAATTTTAGTATTGTTTACTTGGGTATTCACTTTAACATTTGTAAAGCTAAGTTTTTTACTTACGGTCCACATGCAGCAATATATAATATGATAGCAGAAATGAATTGCTGTGGAGCAGCAGCTGTGTCATTCGAGGAAGCTCCAGGCTTATCGCCGCCTGCCGCATTCATAAGTGACCTTGTATTAGTTGAACTTTAGTGATTTTACTATCAAATGTCATTTTGGGAATCAAACATATGCAGTTTTTCTAAATCTGAAATGTTCATTCAACTGCGTTTAATAATTTTTTTCTTAGGATTTCTCTGTATTTTTAAGGTTAGGACACTACAGCAACTTTAGATCTTACCCCTCTATGGAGAAATACCATGTAGGGATTTGGTTGGAATTTTTGTAATTGACACAAGTTGCCTGCCTACAAATTCCCTTCCCAACCTTAAGGATACAAAAAGGTTGTGGGACCATTGCGGTAACCTGCAATTTTTCTGTGTCCAACCTTGCAACTGAAAACCTTTACAAACTGTATGTGTCGGTATACAGCATGTGACAGCTGCAGCCAATCACTATCATCAATGACATGTGGGTGTACGGCATGTCACCACTGCAGCCAATCACTGTATGTAGCAGTAGGACTGGACCAGCAGTGGAGAGAAGAGCGCTGGAGAAAAAGGTGAATATGACATGATTTTCTATTTTTCAGGCAATAAAGGAGTTTGTTGGAGATTTTGAATTTTCTCAGACAATCTCTTTAATATTGAGAAAAAAGCTGGTTGGAATAGCTCACTCTTATGTGACAGGGAACAGGTGCTCTAGTCCAAAATCTGTATCACCCATACAGAGAAAAAATAGGAGATTACTAATAAGTTACGGACTGGCACTCTGTATGTGTGGTTATAAATAAATGAACAATATATAGTGATCACACTCAATTTAATAACAAAATCAATATCCATAAAATACTGTAGACTCTTAAAAGATCATAAAATAATCAATCACACATGTATATGCTGGCACACATTAAATATTGAAAAAATGTGCAATGGTTGTTAAATATGCAAATAAAGATAACTTCCTGATAGGACTGGCTAAATTTGTTGGTTCAAAAGTCTGCATGAAATATGTTCATATCACTATCACTTGCGGCTTGTAAGCCAAAACGTCCTTAGATGGAAGGAGCAATGATTTGCAATTCAGTGTCCCGACCTTTGTTTCTATCCACGGTAGTGAAAACACGTAGCAATTGTACTATGATGCCCACCTATACAGGTCTTACCTGCTCCTGGGTGGATTAGAATTTTCGTAATCCCAAGATGTGGCATTGCATGCCCGACATAAAAGCTGCTGTTGTGTTTGTCTCTCCACGCTGTTCAGGCGGACGCCGGCATATCACGTGGTCTGTGTCAGAAAGCAAACGTGTATCTCGCAGCAAAGTATCGCGGGAACTCGATGTAGAAAATGGGATCCAAATCTTTCTTCTTATTTGGAGCGCTTCGATTGTTTGTTGGATTTTAATAAATCATCTGTATAGAGGCCTCTTATTCGTCCGGAGGGAGTTATCAGCTGGTTACGCCAGACGCGTTTCGGGGACCTCTTACCCCTTCCTCAGTGGCAGCTGATCTCCCATTTTTGGACCAACTATTTTATAGACCGCCCATAATGACCCAAAGGTGTAGGGCGGGTTTGGTAATCAAAAGTTCAGGAATTTAACCCTGTTATTGGACATGCGGTTTTTCCGCTATTGATGCGTTTTTTGGTTACAATGTGTGTCATATTGCGATCAATCTATCCCATAAAAAATAAATATTGTAGCAATAATATTATGCTTTAAAAACTTAAAAATGCTTGTAAAATTGAATACAACATGAAATCTAAAAATTAAAATACCATAGTGGAACGTAGATATTGCAGTGGATATATATTTGTTTGCAACATATTAATAGATTCTTGATATGATAGAAGTATTCTTTCACTATTTTTGCTTTTATTTTGCATGATGATATGGGGGTGTGTGCTTGTCTCCAAGGGAGAGTCTCAGTGCTGATAACCAGCCCACCATGAGACTCTCCATCGGATGACAAACACACAACCCCAAAAATCACAAAAAAACAAAAATTTCTATTTCAGCACTTAAACCCATTGGGATGAGGCTGCCAAAATCAAAGATGAGTCTAGATTCGGCTCTGGACATTTTTTCTATTTGTTTTCTCCACGCCAATCTTTTCCAATTTTTTTGTAATGCCATAAAGAACATACCTTTCGGATCTTTATTGTGGAAATCTTTAAAGTGCTTTGACAGTGAATGTTTGATGTATCCATTTCTTATATTTCGTATATGTTCACTTATTCTAGTTTTCAAGCACCGCTTTGTTCTACCAATGTACTGCTTTCCGCAGGGACATTGGATCAAATAGATTACACTAGAGGTGTTACAATTAAGAAACATTTTTATAGTCATGGAAAATGTATTTTGAGATGAGCTGATTTCAGTGGTCTTTTTTGGAAATTTAGTTATTTTACAGCCCTGACATTTTCCACATCTGTAGAACCCCTTCAGGCTTATCCAACTGTTGAGGGACGGATTTTTAGATTTGTGCTTAATAGAAGGTGCAATTTTTAATCCTAAATTCTGTGCTTTTGTGTAAGTGATTTGGGGTTTGATAGGTAGTGAAGGACCAATTACCTTGTCCCGTGATAGCAAGTGCCAATATTTATTTATAATTAATTCAATTTGTTTGTGTTGTGAAGAAAAAGGAATTATGACCCTAAAATCCGTATTCTTTTTTTCTTTAGCTTCCTCATCATTTTCTATTGTTTTTCTCAGGATTTTTTCTGAAGACAGTCTCTCTAGGTATTTCATTGACCTTTAAGAGTGCTTTTTCTAGCACTTGTGTGGGGTATCTTTTTTCCCACAAACCTGTCTTCTAGTTTTTGTGCTTCCTGTTGGAATTGTGAATCTTCAGTGCAATTCCTTTTTATACGACGGAATTATCCAAATGGTATGTTCATTAGCCAATATGGCAAATGACAACTTGAGTATAATATATACCCCGAAACGCGTCTGGCATAACCAGCTGATAACTCCCACCGGACGAATAAGAGGCCTCTATACAGATGATTTATTAAAATCCAACAAACAATCGGAGCGCTCCAAATAAGAAGAAAAATTCGGATCCCATTTTCTACATCGAGTTCCCGCGATACTTTGCTACGAGATACAAGTTTGCTTTCTGACACAGACCACGTGATATGCCGGCGTCCGTCTGAACAGCGTGGAGAGACAAACACAACAGCAGCTTTTATGTCGGGCATGCAATGCCACATCTTGGGATTACGAAAATTCTAATCCACCCAGGAGCAGGTAAGACCTGTATAGGTGGGCATCATAGTACAATTGCTACGTGTTTTTTGCACTACCGTGGATAGAAACAAAGGTCGGGACACTGAATTGCAAATCATTGCTACTGTATTCAGGACTGCTCCTTCCATCTAAGGACGTTTTGGCTTACAAGCCGCAAGTGATAGTGATATGAACATATTTCATGTGGACTTTTGAACCAACAAATTTAGCCAGTCCTATCAGGAAGTTATCTTTATTTGCATATTTAACAACCATTGCACATTTTTTCAATATTTAATGTGTGCCAGCATATACATGTGTGATTGATTGTTTTATGATCTTTTAATAGTCTACAGTATTTTATGGATATTGATTTTGTTATTAAATTGAGTGTGATCACTATATATTGTTCATTTATTTATAACCACACACACAGAGTGCCAGTCCGTAACTTATTAGTAATCTCTTTAATATGTTCATTCAGAATGCTAGCCCTTTTTTGTTGCTCTTCCTCCTTACTAATTCAAGCGGTTTGGTCCCTTCTTTCTGAAAGGAAATGGCTTTCAGTAGGGATTTAGGAAGTTCTTTCCAGTAATGTGCTTCTGTCTAGGAAGCTTCATTCTTGTTGATTTTTGAATGTCAATGGTCAGCATCCTACAAAGTTGACAATTAATAGCTCGAAAGTGGAAAACTGAAGCTACTCATGCATTTTCAATAGCTTTCAACAGAATGCTCAGTCCGGTGACAGCTATCACTAATACACTACCCATATATACGCATGCTCAGTTTAGCCAGGTTTGCAAGTGTTTTAAGTGTGCGAAGGGAGGTAATTTGCTGTCAGATACTTTTGGCAGTGGCTTATCTGATTTGAGAGCAAAGGATTCTCATGCTAAAATTAAATGGAACCTGTCATGTTGAACATAGTTCCCAAATGGAAGGCAGGAAGTATCTGTTAGGGTTAAAACAGAAATAAGAGTGCCCCATAGGGTGAGTATGTCAGGACCATGAATCGTCAGACTCCTGTAATTTGGAGGGTCACCTGTTGTATGGGATTCAGCCGCAGTCACATGAATTTCAAGGACAGGTGCCAACTTTTAGAGTTAAGAATGGTGGAACGCCAGGCCCAAAAGGACCACATCAACTGTCATGGGATCAATGAATTATTTTTATTGTGAAAAACAACGCGTTTCGAAGATAGAATTTTCCTTCTTCAGGTTTACATACATAATTGACATACAGCAAACATATATATAGTGAAGAAAAAGGGCACCACCGGTGGGCAGGAAGGAACGCCCAAAGATCCACTCCTTGGGGTGGGTGTATAGGTAAGTATTCACATGCATGATCAAAACATAACCATGACAAATAAAAATTAACAGGTTAAAAAAGAGTTACAAAACAAGAGTTACAAAATAAATGTTAAAACTTAAATATAATAAATAAATAAAACAATAAATTGTATTTAAAAAACTCTGAGCTGCAGGCAGCATGTTATAGAGCAGGAGTAGCTGAGCAGATTGATATACCGTATATAGTTTAATATGAAAATATTCAGTAAAACTTGTAATTTATTCATTTAAGTACCTGCTTATTCTGGGCTTTGAAGTAAAGGATATAGTCCTATTAGTGTCTGACAGCTATTTCTGTATACACAGTTTGGATGGGTTGGCGCTCTGGTAGACACTTGGTAGCTGTGCAGGAAGCAGGGACGCAAACAGGATAAAGTCCGATTAAAGTGTTTTTATTTCACACATATATTTAAACATAGGCATAGCCTTAACTAATAGGCTTAAACAAACAAACCCTGCTCGGCTGAGTCAGTAGCTAATACAACAAAACAGTCCCTGACTATACGTGGGACCGGCTACCCGGCCCACAAGTATAAAGGGTAAGTATTGGGTGGCACATGCAATACCTTCTGTAGTTCAGCTGTCAGCTTCTCCAGGTATAGCCACCCTGCTCAGCTCTACAATGAGCTTTAAATTAGGCCCTAATGACCCATGTGACTATGGAAACCCAGGACCGAAGCCCGGGTGGAATGAGCATCCCACTGCCAACCTCACTCCAGTATAAGCAGGTCCAAGTACGTATTTTACAATCTGTCTATGTTAGCTATGGCTAACATAGACAAAACAGGCTATCAACCCTGCTTATCCTGTGTCTGGGTTAGCCTTTTGGTTCACAGAGATACACCCAAGGCTTACCACACACAGTTTAACTGTTTCAATAGCAGATATCTGTCACCGCCATTTCTGTGAGAAGGTCTGGGAGACGTCCTTCTCTACCTCTTGCATGATGTTCTTTGTTTTGGTTTAACTTTGCCATCTCCTTTCCTTCTCCCAGGTGTCACATATTTAGACTAATTGTCTCCCTTTATATTCCCTCCCATACTGCCTCACTTTGCAGTTTATACTACTTCCTGGATGAAGTGTTCACTGCTGCTGCTGTTTACTCAGATAAGTCTTTTCATGTATTGTGTTACCTTGCTGGCTTGATTCTAGCTGACCCTGATTACGTCCGTATTAAGTGCAGGGAGCCGGTGGTCGTGTCCCCTCACTATTATAGGGTTTTCAGGTGTCACACAGTCTTAGTTATGTGGGCATGCAATTGTCTACCATTGAGACCCTTGCATGGGCATAGCAGTCAGGGAGAGCTCTTAGAGTTTTATAGGGCTCACCTATATGCTCCTTAGTTTGGGATCAAGCCAGTGGGACGTTTATTCATAAGTTCCAGCTATCTGCAACATCATCAGTGACATTATAAACCGCTGTAACCGTCTTAAGAATGGATCCGGTTTCAGCCTTGATTGACCGCATGCAAGGTCTTTTGCTGGAGGTAGCAGATCTCCGTAAAACTGTGTCTCAGTTTCAGGTGACCGGTTCTGCTGGTGTTCATAGAGTTTGTTCCGAGCTCGCTTCCGGATACGTTCTCTGGGGGTAGTAAGAATTTTGTTCACATTAGAGAGGCTTGCAAACTCCATTTTCGCCTACTTCCCCATTCCTCTGGTGATCATCTCACTGCTCAGGGATAAAGCTCAGTCTTGAGCCATTTAGCTGCCGGTGGGGGCACGGCCCCTCCGATCGGTGGATGAATTTTTTGTAGCCCTGGAGCAGACATATGATGCCCCGGATCGTATTGCTATGGCTGATTCTAAACTGCGTCTTTTATGCCAGGGTAAACAGTCCACAGAGATATATTGTTCTGAATTTCGGAGATGGGCAGCTTATACTGGTTGGAATGATGCTGCACGCCGAAGTCAATTTTGCCATGGTCTTTTGGAAAGATTGAAAGATGCATTTGCTTTTCATGAGAGACCAGCCTCGAGAATCTGCCATGTCGCTAGCTGTTCGTATTGACAGGCGTCTTAGAGAGAGAGAGGAGACCACTCTTTCCTGTCATATTCAGCCCAAGGACAGTGGGGCTGTCTCATTCAGTGCGCAGGGGTCTCAGTCTCTCTCAATCCTCTCTGAGGAGGAGGCCATGCAGCTGGGTTTGCTTGCCTCTGATAGTAGAGGATTCAGCTCTCAGAGGAGGGTTTGTTTCTGTTGTGGGGGTATAAATCATTTGGCTAATGTTTGCCCCTCTAGGAGATTCAAGGAGTTTTCTGAAAAAAAAAAAATTCCATTTACTACTATTGGCAAGGTTGATGCGGAAATTGAAGGTTTGCCGTTTGCTTGTAGTTCCTGTTTTCTCCTACCTTCCAGGGTGGCGCTAGACAGCAAGAGAACAGAATAGAGGAAAAAAATCAGTAACCAGTGAAGTGATAGAAACAACACCGGGAGGGAGAAGGAGAGCGCCAAACTTCTAGTCAGCAGACAGCAAGAACATTGTGAGATTTTTGTAGATAGTGGAGCAGCTGTCAATCTCATTGATAATCAATTTGCAATAACGCATGGTTTCCAGGTATGCACTTTGGAACAGGATATACCTATTTTTGCTATCGATTCCGCTCCACTTTCTCAAAGATCGTTAAAGGGCATAGTTCACAACATCCGTTTGACTGTGGGTGACGTTCATGTTGAGGATATGTCATGTTTCGTCCTAAGCGGATTACCTACTCCTCTAGTGTTGGGGCTACCCTGGCTCACTAAACATAACCCCACCATTGATTTATACCACTCTCACGGCATCTCTTTCAGAGGTTTATACCAAGACTGTACTATCTTTTCTCTCAGAATTTTTGGATGTGTTTTCCGAGAGTGGTGTCCAGGAGTTGCCCCCTCACCAGGAGTATGACTGCCCTATTAATCTGATCCCAGGCGCCAAGCTGCCAAAATCACGTTTATACAATCTCTTCCAACCTGAAAGAGTCGCTATGCGTACTTATATATCTGAGAGCCTGAGAAAGGGAAACATCCGACCCTTGAAGTCACCTGTTGCCGCAGTTTTTTTTTTGTTAAGAAAAAAGATGGTTCTTTAAGACCTTGTCTGGATTTCAGGGAGCTGAACCGTATCACAATTCGTGACCAATATCCGCTTCCTCTGATCCCGGACCTGTTTTATCAGATTGTTGGGGCTAAAGTTTTACTAAGTTGAATTTAATAGGGGCATACAACCTAGTCAGGGTCAGGGAAGGGGACAAATGGAAGACGGCCTTCAATAGCCCTGAAGGTCATTTCGAGAATTTGGTTATGCCCTTTGGTTTGATGAATGCTCCGGCCGTCTTCCAACATTTTGTGAACAGCATTTTTTATCATTTAATGGGGAAATTTGTTCTAGTGTATCTAGATGACATTTTGATTTTTTCTCCTGATTTCAAGACTCATCGGGACCACCTACGTCAGGTCTTGCTGATTCTGTGGGAGAATAAATTGTACGCTAAACTGGAAAAATGTGTGTTTGCGGTTCCGGAGATTCAATTTCTTGGTTTTCTTCTCTCTTCTTCTGGTTTTCACATTGACCCTGAGAAGGTCCGCGCTGTGCTTGATATGGAGCTTCCTGAGAATCAGAAGGCGCTCATGCAGTTTTTGGGTTTTGCCAATTATTACAGAAAGTTAATTTTGAACTATTCCTCTGTTGTTAAGCCACTCACTGATATGACTAAAAAGGGGGTGGATTTTTCCTCGCGGTCGGTAGATGCGCTTAAAGCCTTTTCTAGTATCAAAGAGAGTTTTGCTTCCACTCCCATTTTGGTACAACCTGATGTCTCTCTACCTTTTATTGTTGAGGTGGACGCTTCTGAGGTGGGTGTGGGTGCAGTCTTATCTCAGGGTCCCTCTCCTGCCAAATGGCGACCGTGTGCCTTTTTCTCAAGGAAACTCTCCTCTGCAGAGAGAAATTACGATGTGGGAGATAGGGAGTTGTTGGCCATCAAATTAGCTTTACGGAATGGCGCCATTGGTTAGAGGGAGCCAGACACCCTATTACCATGTTTACCGGCCATAAGAATCTGGCCTACTTGGAATCGGCCAAGCGTCTGAACCCGAGACAGGTCAGATGGTCTTTGTTCTTTTCTAGGTTTAATTTTGTTGTCACGTTCCGCCCTGGGGTTAAAAATGTGAAGGCGGATGCCCTGTCACGTTGTTTTCTGGGAGGGGGGAACTTTGAAGACCGGGTCCCATTTTGGCTGAAGGGGTGGTTGTCTCTGCTCTTTATTCTGATTTGGAGGCAGAGGTTCAGGAAGCCCAGGCAGAGGCTCCTGATCTTTGTCCTCCTGGGAGGTTGTTTGTGCCTCTCGTTTTACGACACAAGGTTTTTAAGGAGCACCACGATACTGTCCTTGCTGGGCACCCGGGGAGTAGAGCCACAGTGGATCTCATTGCTCGGAGATTCTGGTGGCCGGCTCTTCGTAAGACGGTTGAGGGTTTTGTGGCAGCCTGCGAGACCTGCGCTCGTGCCAAGGTCCCTCATTCACGGCCATCGGGTTCTCTCCTCCCGTTACCCATTCCTTCCCGTCCTTGGATGCATCTGTCCATCGACTTCATTTAGACCTGCCTCGTTCCTCGGGGAAGACTGTGATTCTGGTGGTAGTGGACCGTTTTAGCCACCAGCCATCCCTTTCCTGGGTTACCCGATGCTAAGATGTTGGTGCAAGCCTTTGTTGATCACATTGTTAAATTGCATGGCATTCCTTCAGACATCGTTTCTGATAGGGGCACGCAATTTGGAAGGCCTTCTGTTCTCGCTTGGGGATTCGGTTGTCGTTCTCTTCTGCTTTTCTCCCGCAGTCGAATGGTCAGACCGAACGCGTCAATCAGAATCTGGAGACATATCTGCGCTGTTTTGTGGCAGAGAATCAGGAGGATTGGTATTCTTTTTTGTCCCTTGCTGAGTTTGCTTTAAATAACCATCGCCAGGAGTCCTCTGATAAGTCACCATTTTTTGGTGCATATGGGTTTCATCCGCAGTTTTGGACATTCTCTGGAGAGGGGTCTTCTGGTTTACCTGATGAGGAGAGATTTTCCTCGTCTTTGTCATTTATTTGGCAAAAGATTCAGGGTAGTCTGAAGAGGATGAGTATGAGATATAAGCGTGTGGCGGATAAGAGACGTGTGCCTGGTCCGGACCTGAATGTGGGTGATCTGGTGTGGTTGTCTACAAAGAATATCAAACTGAAGGTTCCTCCTGGAAGTTAAGTCCTAAGTTTATTGGGCGTTACAAGATCTTGTCTATCATCAATCCTGTTGCCTTCCGTCTTGATCTTCCTCAGACTTGGAAGAGCCATAATGTTTTTCACAAGTCACTATTAAAACCTTATGTCCAACTCCTCCTCCGATTGTTGTTGATGGTAATCTTGAATTTCAGGTCTCTAGGATTGTGGATTCTCGCATTATCCGCGGTTCTCTCCAGTACCTCGTTCATTGGGAGGGTTATGGTCCTAAGGAGAGGATGTGGGTCCCAGTGGTGGACATTAAGGCCGCTTGTCTCATCAGGGCTTTCCATAGGTCTCATCCTGAGAAGGTGGGCTCTGAGTGTCCAGAGTCCACCCGTAGAGGGATGGGTACTGTCACTGCCAGTTCTGTGAGAAGGTCTGGCAGACATCCTTCTCTACCTCTTGCATGATGTTCTTTGTTTTGGTTTCACTTTGCCATCTCCTTTCCTTCTCCCAGGTGTCACCTATTTAGACTAATTGTCTCCCTTTATATTCCCTCCCATACTGCCTCACTTTGCGGTTTATACTACTTCCTGGATGAAGTGTTCACTGCTGGAGGCTGCTGCTGCTGTTTACTCAGATAAATCTTTTCATGTATTGTGTTTCCTTGCTGACTTGATTCTAGGTGACCCTGACTCCGTCCGTATTAAGTGCAGGGAGCCGATGGTCATGTCCCCTCACTATTATAGGGTTTTTAGGTGTCACACAGTCTTAGTTATGTGGGCATGCAATCGTCTACCATTGAGACCCTTGCATGGGCATAGCAGTCAGGGAGAGCTCTTAGGATTTTATAGGGCTCATCTATAGGCTCCTTAGTTTGGGATCAAGCCAGTCGGACGTTTATTCATAAGTTCCAGCTATCTGCAACATCATCCGTGACAATATCGTTTCTCCCAAACGATACCCTTCTCACATACCCTCCCCCTCAGTTCAGACCCATCGGGGCGAACTCCTGACATCAAACAATGGGTACGGGATAAGGGATTTGCATTGCCTTGCAGTCTCCTGGTTCGGTGCTCTACTGAGAAACTAAAATGTTTGAGGGACAAGGACCACCTTATGACTCTGGCATTCCTCTCCTTGGATCTACTCACCCAAGTGAGGGGTGAGTGGTCAGTTATCAGACGGAAGTTTTGCCCCAGCAAGTAGTACCTTAGCGACATTCCTTCTCTACAATACTATAATTTTTATCAGCCGGCATGAGTTTCCTGCTCAGGTAGGTAACAGGGTGCTCCTGTTCATTCACCTCTTGAGACAGGATAGTTCCCAGTCCTACATCTGATGCATCCGTCTGCACAATAAATTCTCTCTTGAAGCTTGGTGTAATGAGGATGGGGGATCTGCACAAAGCCAACTTTAAGGCCTGAGAAGCACTTTATGCTTGTGCATTCCACCACACCATGACGGACCCTTTTCCTTTCAAAAGGTCAGACATGAGAGCGGACACTGTGGCAAAGTTGGGTATAAACCACCTGTAATACCGAACAATGTCCAGGAATACTCTGACCTGTTTGGTGCTTACAGGTTGAGGCCATCCCTGGATAGCGTCGACTTGGTTGACCTAGGGTTTAATTATTCCTCGCCTGATCACATACCCCAAGTAGAGCGTTTCCTCCATCCCAACAGCACACTTCTTGGGGTTTGCAGTCAAGATTGCAGACCTTAAAGAGTCCACTACAGCCTCTACTTTGTTTAAGTGACTCTCCCAGTCATAGCTAAAGATGATGATATCATCCAGATATTCTGAGGCATATCTCCTGTGAGGGTTTAGTACTATGTCCATTAGATGTTGGAACGCTGCAGGGGCCCCGTGAAGCCCGAACAGTAACATGACATAGTGAAAAAGACCCCCAGGGGTGATGAAGGCTGTTTTCTTTTTAGAGCAGTCTGTCAGGGGTACTTGCCAGTATCCCTTGGTGAGATTGAGCGTAGTGAAATACCGGGCTCCTCCCAGTCTCTCAATAAGATCATCTACACGCAGCATGGGATAGGCATCAAATTTGGATACCTCATTCAACTTTCTGAAATCGTTGCAGTATTGCAACATCCCATCTGGTTTGGGGATCAGAACAATGAGACTGGTCCATTCACTTTTGGACTCCTCTTTGACTCCCAACTGCTGCATTTGCCATACCTTCTCTGCAATGGCCTGCAGGAAATATGAAAGAACTGCATATACATGGTCATGTGACCACAGCCCAAAACTAAAGGAGCAATAAAGGTAAAATACAAACCGGATTCCCAAAAAGTTGGGACACTAAACAAATTGTGAATATAAACTGAATGCAATGATGTGGAGATGGCAAATGTCAATATTTTATTTGTAATAGAACTTGATGACAGATCAAATGTTTAATCCGAGTAAATGTATCATTTTAAAGGAAAAATACGTTGATTCAAATTTTCACGGTGTCAACAAATCCCCAAAAAGTTGGGACAAGTAGCAATAAGAGGCTGGAAAAAGTAAATTTGAGTATAACGAAGAGCTGGAAGACCAATTAACACTAATTAGGTCAATTGGCAACATGATTGGGTATAAAAAGAGCTTCTCAGATGGGGCGGAGCTTGACCTTGAAGCTGAATGGCAGCAGCTTCCTGAGCTCCTCACTTCTGCTGGTGATTAAATCCCTTTATCTGCTATAAAAACGCACACTAATGGGGAAATTCGGCAAAGACCGACCCAGGGAACATCTGGAGCTGACACCTGCTCGTTCGAAGCAGCCTGATATGGAGCAGTACCTTACAAAACAGGCAAAGCTGCGTCCCACCGAGAGCTCCAAGATGGCGCCGCGTGCACCACAGCCATCAGATGCTGAAGACCCGTCTGAAGCGGGAAGCCGCGGAGGTGCTCAAATCTATCAAAGAAAGTTCTTAAAGAGCTTCTGGACGCCGCTCTAGCTCCCCTGAAAAGGGATCTGGAGGATATTAAAGAAGACCTCCGGGGCCTGGGCCATAGAGTAATGGCGCTTGAAAACTCGCAAGAAGCGATCCTTCTGCACGAGGGAAAGACCTGCCAAGCTCTACAAGCGCACCGGGACCTGATTAACGAAGCCCTACTCCGGATAGAGGACCAGGAGAACCGGAGCAGACGCCGTAACCTGAGGATTAGAGGCTTGCCTGAATCCATTGCGCACGAGGCCCTCCGCAAGGTAGCGGCTGAAATTTTCGCCCAGCTACTAGGCCCAGACCGGGCAGCCACGGTGGTAGTGGAGCGCATTCACCGCGCATTGCGACCGAAGCCAAAGCCATCAGACCCACCGCGAGATGTGATCTGCGGTCTGCTGAGCTATGTGGATACAGCAGACCTGCTTCGATCCGGCAGAGAAGCTGAAGACCTGAGGTATGCAGATTCCTCTATATTATTCTTCCAAGACCTGGCGCCTACTACGCTAGCAAAGCGGCGTATACTCAGGCCTTAAAGGCATCTGCCACACAGTTCCGGTGGCTATACCCATTTGGCCTAGCCATTGTAAAGAATGGCAGGCAGCTTACGGTCCGGGGCCTGACGCCTATTGATGTCCCGTCTTGGATGCCCGCAGACCAAGGAGAACCCTTACCTGCTCCTCCAAGCGTCGAGACCTGGTCTGATGTCTCCCCAGGGAAGGCTGAAAGAAGCAAGAAAGGCCGCCAAGTTACCTGAGCTGCAAGTATTAACCTTCTGCTATCCTCATAAGGCTCTTCACCCATCTTGTACAGCAGTGCAGCTGTGCAGCAGGATACCGGGCTGTGTGCCCCTATCTCCAGATCCTGCAATTGCATCCGAATGGAGAAGTTTTTTTTCAAAGTTATGGACGCTACCCTGTTATGCTGTTCATAGTGGCCTGGTTATCTGGCTGAAGAATATGGCTGAATATGTGGCCTACTGTTCACATAAGTCCGTGTTGCTACGTCCTGGTTCTGACTGTTGCTATAGCTGAAATACGTTCCATCCCAGCTAGTCCAGTTATGGGGTTTCACCAGTTCCTCATCATATGAGGTTCATTCCCCCTCTGAAAGCCTCTCAACGGCTCTCAGTGGTCCCATGGAAGCCCCCCTCTGATGTTGGATCCCGGCTTGACGTCATGATGAGAAAGGGTCCAGCATGCGTCAGATGTTTCATGGGACCTCCACAGTGCAAGTTAGAATGTTTGATTCAACTGATCATTTATTTGTCCTCATTTTGCTTTATCACCCATTTGTTGTCTTCCCCTGTCTGTTCGTCTGTCTTTTCCCTTGTGTTCTCCTTCCATGCTCTGTCAAGATTTACTATATATTCGCAGTATGTGTTTTTCAGGTGGCATATGCTCTTCTTTCCACTCTATACTAGGTTGTCATGACTACCTTTGTCGTATCCTCACTAAATGTCCGGGGTCTGAACAAGCCATGTAAGAGATCTCAGGTATTGTCGCTTTTGCAAAAAGATAAAACTTCTATAGCTTACTTTCAGGAAACGCATTTTAAAACTGGGAAGATCCCAAAGTTATCTACTGCGAGATTCTCCCAGTGGTATCATAGCACCCATTCATCGGCTAGCAGAGGGGTCAGTATTGCAGTGCACAAGAGTCTTCCGTTTAAGCTTAATGCGACCTCCACAGATCCTGAGGGGCGCTTTTTATTCCTCAAAGGCCTGATTGCTGACACCTCTGTTACATTGGCGAATGTATACGCCCCTAATAGGGGTCAGGTCCCATGGCTCGTTCAGACCCTTAGACAGTTGAGCTCCTTTAAGGAAGGAATGCTTATTTTAGGAGGGGATTTTAATGTGGCCCTGGAACCGTCTCTGGACTCATCTTCAGGCAGGTCGTCCATTACACACAGACTCTTGAGACGTCTCAAGATCTCTTTGAGGAAACTGGGGGTACTGGATGTGTGGTGCACATTGAATCCCTCTGGAAGGGATTATTAATTTTATTCTCATGCAAAAACATCGTATCATAGGATTGACTATCTCTTTCTTTCATCAGCTAATGCCCCACTTGTCTCTGGTGCTAAAATTGGGAATATTGTATTATCTGATCGTGCACCAGTCTCCTTGACCCTCTCTCTGACCGACCTCCCAAAGAAAGACTGGACAAAGCGACTAAATGATACCCTTATTCAAGACCCTGATAGTGTCTCCAAACTGTCAGCTTTACTGGCAGAGTTTTTTAAGATAAACACATCCGGTCCATCTGCTCCAACTATTCCCATTATATGGGAGACGCAAAAAGCTGTGATAAGGGGAGAGCTGATTGCACTTGGCTCTCATATCAAGAAGAAGCGTTCCCAAGCCCAGAACCTGTTAGTGTCCCGAATCTCGGCCCTTGAGCTTTCACACAAGCAATCCCAGGCCTCCCAAGTAGCTGCTGAGTTATATGAAGCTAGAAATGATTTAAAGAATCTTTTAAATGTCACTTCTGCCAAATTGCTGTTTAGAGCAAAGTTTAAAGCTTACGCTCATGGTGACAAAGGAAATAAGCTGATGACAGCGCTCAGTAAGAAGCAGCAGACAGACTCCTTTATTCCTGCCATTAAGGACGCAGCGGGTATTAAACGTAAGACCACACCTGAAATAGCGAAGGCCTTTTGCACTTTTTACTCCGACTTATACAATTTGCCTCCCCCAAACCAGGCGACTCCTGAGATGATTGCCAAGGCGTCAGATGCTTTCCTTGGCTCAATTAACCTTCCGTCACTGAACTCCTCTCAGGCCTCCCAACTCACTTCTCCGATCACAGACGCGGAGATATTAAAAGTATTATCTTCTATCCCTTCTGGGAAAAGCCCCGGCCCTGATGGTCTAAATATCTCATACTATAAGACCTTTAAAGACACATTGCTCCCCTATTTTAACTCTTTATGCAACTATTTACTAAATGGTGGTTCTTTGCCCCCACAATCCTTAATGGCCCATGTGACCATTCTCCCTAAAGAGAATAAAGATCCCCTTGAATGCGGCAGTTACAGGCCCATTTCATTATTGAATGTAGATGTCAAGTGGTGGGCGAAAATATTGGCTCAGCGTCTTCAACAGATACTTCCAGATATAATCTATGGAGAACAGGTTGGCTTTGTCCCTGGCAGACGGGGCACTGAGAACACCATTCGTCTAATGCATTTGATGTCTTGGGCGAGAACTAAGGCAGTGCCGGTAGCATTGCTGAGCACTGATGCAGAAAAAGCTTTTGACAGGGTGAGTTGGTCCTTCATGTCCAAGACGCTGTCAAATTTGGAATACCAGAGCAATTTATCTCTGCCGTTTTCTCACTATATTTGGCCCCCTCTGCCAGGGTCAAAGTCAATGGAACCCTTTCCCCATCATTTGGCATCACAAATGGCACGCGCCAGGGATGCCCACTTTCTCCAGCACTGTTTGTAATGGTGATGGAGACACTTTTAAGCAAAATTCGCCAATCACCTGGGATTGAGGGAATCACCATAGGATCTCAGAGACACCTGACAGCTGCCTTCGCGGACGATCTCTTGGTGATGACCTCAAACCCTAAGGCGTCTTTCCCCAAATTGCTTGCTATTTTTGAAGATTTTGGCTTTGTTTCCAATTTTAAGATAAATTACTCCAAATCCATGGCCCTTAATATCTCCTGCCCTACTAATGTGGTGCAACACCTGAAAAACTCCACCCCCTTCAAATGGGCCCCCGAAAGAAATACAATTTCTTGGCATTCGTGTAACAGCGGATCCCAAGGAGCTGTTCCCATCTAATTACCTGCATTTACTGAAGTCTGTCAAGGCGCAGCTTCAATCCTTAAAAATGCCATTTATTTCCTAGATAGGAAGAAAAAATTACTTAAAAACTTATATAATTCCCAGGTTTTTGTACCTTATACAGACATTACCAATATTGATTCCGCAGTCCTACTTTATAGAAGTCCGCCGGACGGTGTCCCTCTTTCTTTGGAGAGGTCGGTCCCCTAGAATAGCCTATACCATTCTGACTAGGGAGAGACGGTTTGGGGGATTTGGGCTGCCTGATGTTCATGGGTACTATAAAGCAAATCTTATGTGTAGAGGTATGGGCCTCCTTTCAGACCATACTGGAAGTATTTGCTCACACCTTGAACGAGCAGTACTCGTCGACCGTGAAAGATTAATATTGTGGGGTATTCGCTCATGTTCCCCTACAGCCTCTAAATTACCATTGTTGTGGAGAGGGGTGCTACTCACCTGGTCTATGTTATATAGCTCCAAGACACTTAACTTCCCTAGCCCCGACCTTCCGTTACATTTCCTGCAGTCCTTTATTAATCCTACAGTACAGAATGCTACGGGAGTATGGGCTTTGCTCAGAAATCACACTTTACAGGAGGTGATATCTACAGGGGGAGGGTTGGATTGGGAGGGGATACTCGGATTGCCTAGGGTTAAATCAATTACATTTCTATATCTTAATAGTTTTAAGAGAGATATAAAGCTTTTGCAGCTACAGACCTCTCACCTTACTTCACCCACTTGGCTGGAGCGGAGGCTGAGGCCCACTCGGCCCTCCAGCAGACCCTTCTCTGTGATGTATAAAGAATTACAATCTTCCGCATATTCTGAACCTCACTTCATAGGCTCCTGGGAAGAAGAATTATCCCTTAAACTGTCTGACCCAGAGAAAGCCTTTATATTGACCCACTCACACGGCTTTAGCCGTTGCATTAAAATTCAGGAGAACTCGTATAAGTTGCTCACCCGCTGGTATAAGACACCTGAGTTCCTTCATAGACTCAACCAGGAGGTTCCTGAGGTCTGCTGGAGGTGTGGAGCGGGCATCGGCTCTCTCTCGCACATATGGTGGAGCTGCCCTATTATTTGCCCCTATTGGAGACAGATAGAAAACGAACTGAACAAGATTTGCTCTACCTCCATTGTCCTGGATTAAAAGCTGATTTTACTCTGGTGCCCAAACGCGTCGATCACCCCAGCTAAATCAGATTTACCTACTATACTTATTACAGCAGCCAAACTCTTAATTCCCCTTCTATGGAGACAAACCGAGCCTCCTACTGTCTTGAGATGGAGGGGGAAAATAGATCAGTTATACAGGTTTGAGGAGCTGGCCCATTGGGAATCACATACTCGTGCAAAGTTTCTGAGAACATGGCGTCCCTGGAAAAACTTTAGATATCCTGCCAGTTAGAGCATTTTCCCCTTCCCCCCTTCCCCCCTTACCCCCTTTCCCCCTCTTTCCTCATGTTTGTCTCCCCGTCCTTTTTCTTATCTTTTATTTTGACTAATATCTATTTTGATATTTGAGTTATGGTCCATGTGCTCACGTAAAGATGATGTCTTTGTTCATCACTGCTTTGAGCAGAGTGCTGAATGTATCTGAAGAGATGTGTTTTACTTCTGCTTTCTTTGACTCATCCTGTATATGTATTGATGTAAAATGGATTTTGTGTCAGTATATTTATGTTTGCACATGATATGACCAATAAAAAGAAAATTGGTTAAAAAGAGCTTCTCAGAGTGGCAGTGTCTCTCAGAAGCCAAGATGGGTAGAGGATCACCAATTCCCACAATGTTGCGCAGAAAGATAGTGGAGCAATATCAGAAAGGTGTTACCCAGCGAAAAATTGCAAAAACTTTGCATCTATCATCATCAACTGTGCATAACATCATCCGAAGATTCAGAGAATCTGGAACAATCTCTGTGCGTAAGGGTCAAGGCCGTAAAACCATACTGGATGCCCGTGATCTCCGGGCCCTTAAACGACACTGCACCACAAACAGGAATGCTACTGTAAAGGAAATCACAGAATGGGCTCAGGAATACTTCCAGAAACCATTGTCAGTGAACACAAGCGTTTTCACTGGGCCAGGGATCATTTAAAATGGAGTGTGGCAAAATGGAAGACTGTTCTGTGGTCAGACGAGTCACGATTCAAAGTTCTTTTTGGAAATCTGGGACGCCATGTCATCCGCACCAAAGAGGACAACCCAAGTTGTTATCAACGCTCATCATTTGGCATCACAAATGGCACGCGCCAGGGATGCCCACTTTCTCCAGCACTGTTTGTAATGGTGATGGAGACACTTTTAAGCAAAATTCGCCAATCACCTGGGATTGAGGGAATCACCATGGGGTTGCATGAGTGCGTGTGGCATGGGCAGCTTGCATGTCTGGAAAGGCACCATCAATGCAGAAAAATATATTCGGGTTCTAGAACAACATATGCTCCCATCCAGACGTCATCTCTTTCAGGGAAGACCCTGCATTCTTCAACAAGATAATGCCAGACCACATTCTGCATCAATCACAACATCATGGCTGCGTAGGAGAAGGATCCGGGTACTGAAATGGCCAGTCTGCAGTCCAGATCTTTCACCTATAGAGAACATTTGGCGCATCATAAAGAGTAAGATGCAGCAAAGAAGGCCCAAGACGATTGGACAGTTAGAGGCCTGTATTAGACAAGAATGGGAGAGCATTCCTATTTCTAAACTTGAGAAACTGGTCTTCTCGGTCCCCAGACGTCTGTTGAGTGTTGTAAGAAGAAGGGGAGATGCCACACAGTGGTGAAAATGGCCTTGTCCCAACTTTTTGGGGATTTGTTGACACCATGAAATTCTGATTCAACATATTTTCCCCTTAAAATGGTACATTTTCTCAGTTTAAACTTTTGTTCCGTGATTTATGTTCTATTCTGAATAAAATATTAGAAGTTGGCACCTCCACATCATTGCATTCAGTTTTTATTCATGATTTGTATAGTGTCCCAACTTTTTTGGAATCCGGTTTGTAAATACATTACAAAATTACAGTTAACTTCGTAAATGATTATTTCAAAGGATGTTTATGCAAACTGGAAAACCTGTTTAACGCTAATAGGAGAGACTGCCGTATAAAGAATCGTTTTCTCTCAAAAATAATCAATTTCCCTCACCAGGCCTTTCCTGGATCCAATTTCACTCTACAAGCCATCTTGTATTTTGGATCCATTTAGAGCCTCCAACATCAGTCCTTGGTCTCTAAGTGCCACATACCAATAACTCCTTTGTAAAGACCTCTCTCCATTTCTTCTGTCCTTTGCGAAATGCTCTGTGAGATAATTCACTTCTTCACTGTTCTGTTCAGAACCTAAAAAAAGAGGCCCTCCACAAAAAACAGATTTCTATCTTTTACAAAGGAATGCACCAGTCATAGACTGGAATTCCAGTCAGATTATCCTCTGGGGAAACATTGTCACTTTTCTTTTTTACCAACAATTCATTTACCTCAGCCTGGGCCTATAGTACAAGGTTTGTCTAGATTTCATGAGTCATATGATATGTGCTTCCTCATCCGTGCAGCCATACCGCGCAAGATAGAACATGTTTTATACTTCGCCGTAACATGTTGACCTTGGACCCATTGAAATCAATGGGTCAACACTGTCAAGCAGTAAGCACATGGCCGGGATCCATGTTTTGGACATCTGCGGTTTGCGGGCCACAAAACACTTACAGTAATCTGAATGCCCCCTTATATGGATGTTTTTGACAAGAAGGAGTCTGAAACTGTGCTACCTTTTAGGCCAATGGCTGCTCCATTGGCCTGTTGCCTGGCACCACTCTTCAACATAATTGTGTATATCCACTCTTGCTTCTAGAAATAAATGCCTTGTCGGACTATATAATGCAGAACCTGGAGAGAAGATTATCCAAAACTCTTTCTCCCCTGCTGGAATTGTCTTCTTCTTTGTTAAAAAAATGATAGTTCTATTCAGCCCTAAAATAATTTTAAAAAGCCCACCATCAAAAACACATTTTTCCTGCCATTGACTTCTGTATTCTTTGACAGGACCCCCAGGGCAAAATTCTCCAACAAACTAAATTTCTGAGGTACCTATAACCTGATCCACATTCATGAGACTGAAAAATAGAAGACAACCTTTAACTCCCGTTATGGGCATTATAAATAATTTGTCATGTTCTTTGGACTCATCAATGCCCCAGCACTGTTCCAGGCATCTGTCAACTACTTCTGTGGGGTGGCATATCTGAATGATATCTTGATCTACTTGCATGATTTGATGTGACATCGGAAGCATGTTCTTGCTGTCATGTAGCGACTGCATGAGAATAGGCTCCACACTAGTGTTGAGGGAACTTGTGTTTTCAAGTTCAGCGTACAGGGTTTGGGTTCGGGTTATCTAAGAGTTCCGTTAAGGATTCCACTGCAGCTATTTTTTTTAGCCCCTTCCTTGCCCCTTTGCTGTGACTGACAGCGCTTATGCAGAGAGTTCGGCAAAGCCAGCCGAACTGCCGGCTGTCAGTCACAGAGAAGGGCCAGGGAAGGGGGTTTGGTTATCTTAACTTAAAGCATGGCTTAAAGCATGACTAGAGAAGCACGCCGGCAGGGGATAAAAGAAAGTTTTCTGAGCTTTAGCTGCATCCGCCTTCAGGAAGAAAATTATCATCGGAAACACACTGCTGGCTACTGTTAGGGACTGCTGGCTTGGGATGGTTTTTGGAGGTGACAGGTTCCCTTTAACCACTACACTATATAGCTGCATAGCCAGTTTCTAAAAAAATAAATAAATATGAGACTTCTACTGTATAGGTCAAAAAAAAAAAAAAAAAAAAGGATTCCACTACTATGGACCATAAGTTATGAAAACAGAAGTTCACTCAACACTACTCCACACCAAGTTTGAAAAGTGCCTCTTCCTTTTCTGGGTTATGTGATCTCAAACCACACCTACAGATAGACCTTATAAAGCTGTCAGTTGTTCTTGACTCATCCTCATCCTCATCCTCAGGGCCTGAGTGCCATCCAGTAGTTTTTGGGCCAATTTTTATCGACAATTTATCCCACATTTCGCCACACCTATTGCACCTATCTCTGCCCTCAGCAAAATGAGGATGAACACCAAGAACTCAACACCTCAAGCATAAGCTTCATTCCAAACCTTAAAGCAAGCCTTCTCCTCCGCCTCTAGTGTGTTGCCCTGACATCACCAGGTAGTTCTTCTTGGAGGTGGATGCATCTTCAGTAGGAACCAGAGCACTGCTGAAGAGCTTCAGTAGCAAGACCCAGGCATTTGTTTGTTTCTCCAAGACTTTCTCATCTGATGAGAGGAACTTTACTATTGGAGACTGTAAGCTTCTTGTCATCAAATTAACTCTGCAGTTGTGCAGACATCTTCTGAGGGTAATTGTCACCCAGTAGTTATATATACTGACCATGAAAATGTGACCTACCTGCAGACTGTTCAGTATCTCAATCCAGCCAGGTGGTCTCTATTCTTTGCCTACTTTAATTTTGTTCTGCACTTTCCTTCTACAGAAAAGAATATCAAGGTGGATGGCCTATCACATTCCTTTGAAATAACAGCCCAAGGTACTGAGCCTCAGCACATTTATCTGGCCCTATTTATGTCTGTTGTTCCTGTTATTGTTAAAGGGTTTCCTCCATTGAAAACATTTGTTCCTAAGGTCAACAATAGTCATATCCGTACTTGGGGACATAAATCCAAATTTGCTGGTCACCTAGCGGTCCACAAGGTATTGCATTTAATTTTCTGACACTATATCTCCCAGGACATCCATGATTATGCTTCTTCCTATGCCACAAAATAAGTTCTTTTGGCAAAGACTTGCAGGTCTTCTCCTCCCCTTGCCTCTATTTTCTCCTCCCTTTTCTCTGTGGCATCAAATCATTATGGACTTTATCATGGATCTGCCTCCTTCCTCTTCATACTGCTGTTCATCTTGCTAAACTTCATCAAGCATATTTTCCATCTTCATCATGGTTTGCCCCAGCACATAATTTAAAACCGGAGAGTCCAATTCACATCCATGTTATCTATCTGTAGACTGCTGAATGTCAAGTTGGAGTTCTCATCTGCACATCATCCTCAGGGCAGTGGGCAGGTAGAACATATTAACTGAGTACTGGAGAATTTCTATGCCATTTCAATTCTGTTTGCCATGATGACCTTTGCTTCCCTGGCCTGAATTCTCTTATAATAACCACTCAGGTGAATCTACTGGCAATTCTCCATGTTACATAGCATATGGTCAACAACTGTGGACTCCAGTTCCTTTCCCAATTTTATCTGAGGTGCCAGCAGCAGATTCTACCATCGAGTACTTCCTTCACATCTGGGAGGAGGCTAATTCTTACCTCATCCAGGCACATGAAAAGTGGCACAGTCGGTCCACACCTGTTGCATTACAAAGAGTAAAACCCTAACCCCTGGTTTCTTATCTAAGGAATTTTCTCCAGCAGAGAAAAATTATGGTTTCGGAGACCACTCACTGCTGGCAATTAAGTTGCCTTGTAAGAATGGAGACGCCTGTAGGAAAGTGCTCTTCACCAGTGACCATAGACAGAAACCAAAAAAAACATAGGCCATTAAAATATTCTGTTTTTAGTCTGCTCATTCACTAAGGCTATGTCAAGCCTGTTGGTCCCTATTTTTCTTATGCTTTGACTTTTATCTTTTTCACAGTGCAGAGAAGAGGTGGATGCCATCTTGATTCTTTTACTCTTCTGATATGACTGCTGAACCTCAGTATATAATTGATCTAACACAGTTTGCCTGTCACTCCTGTTCAGATTTGTGACATTCCTTCAGGAAAGATTTTTGTCCCTAAAATCCAAAGGAAGCAAATTCTTTCTTGGGGTCGCTCCTCTAACCTTGGGTTTTGTCTGTCACTTTTAATTGATGGACCTCCTTGGCTTGTGACAATCAAACACTTTGTGGCAGATTTCTCTGTGCACAAAACAAGCATTCACATCAAAAGCCTGCAGGGCTATTGTATCCTCTACCACATTTAGATTCCCCTTAGATGTACAGTGGAGGAAATAATTATTTGACCCCTCACTGATTTTGTAAGTTTGTCCAATGACAAAGAAATGAAAAGTCTCAGAACAGTATCATTTCAATGGTAGGTTTATTGTAACAGTGGCAGATAGCACATCAAAAGGAAAATCGAAAAAATAACTTTAAATAAAAGATAGCAACTGATTTGCATTTCATTGAGTGAAATAAGTATTTGAACCCTCTAACAAAAAAAGACTTAATACTTGGTGGAAAAACCCTTGTTTGCAAGCACAGAGGTCAAACGTTTCTTGTAATTGATGACCAAGTTTGCGCACATTTTAGGAGGAATGTTGGTCCACTCCTCTTTGCAGATCATCTCTAAATCCCTAAGGTTTCGAGGCTGTCTCTGTGCAACTCTGAGCTTGAGCTCCCTCCATAGGTTTTCGATTGGATTAAGGTCCGGAGACTGACTAGGCCACTCCATGACCTTAATGTGCTTCTTCTTGAGCCACTCCTTTGTTGCCTTTGCTGTATGTTTTGGGTCATTGTCGTGCTGGAACACCCATCCACGACCCATTTTCAGTTTCCTGGCAGAGGGAAGGAGGTTGTCGCTCAGGATTTCACGATACATGGCTCCGTCCATTTTCCCGTTTATGCGAATAAGTTGTCCTGTGCCCTTAGCAGAAAAACACCCCCAAAGCAAAATGTTTCCACCCCAATGCTTGACGGTGGGGACGGTGTTTTGGGGGTCATAGGCAGCATTTTTCTTCCTCCAAACACAGCGAGTTGAGTTAATGCCAAAGAGCTCTATTTTGGTCTCATCAGACCACAGCACCTTCTCCCAGTCACTCTCTGAATCATTCAGGTGTTCATTGGCAAACTTCAGACGGGCCTGCACATGTGCCTTCCTGAGCAGGGGGACCTTGCGAGCCCTGCAGGATTTTAATCCATTGCGGTGTAATGTGTTTCCAATGGTTTTCTTGGTGACTGTGGTCCCTGCTAATTTGAGGTCATTAACTAACTCCTCCCGTGTAGTTCTAGGATGCTTTTTCCACCTTTCTCAGAACCATTGACACCCCACGAGGTGAGATCTTGCGTGGAGCCCCAGATCGAGGTCGATTGATGGTCATTTTGTGCTCCTTCCATTTTCGAACAATCGCACCAACAGTTGTCACCTTCTCTCCCAGCTTCTTGCTAATGGTTTTGTAGCCCATTCAAGCCTTGTGCAGGTCTACAATTTTGTCTCTGACATCCTTGGACAGCTCTTTGGTCTTTCCCATGTTGGAGAGTTTGGAGTCTGCTTGATTGATTGATTCTGTGGACAGGTGTCTTTTATACAGGTGACTAGTTAAGACAGGTGTCCTTAATGAGGGTGACTAATTGAGTAGAAGTGTCTAACCACTCTGTGGGAGCCAGAACTCTTAATGGTTGGTAGGGGTTCAAATACTTATTTCACTCAATGAAATGCAAATCAGTTGCTATCTTTTATTTAAAGTTATTTTTTCGATTTTCCTTTTGATGTGCTATCTGCCACTGTTACAATAAACCTACCATTGAAATGATACTGTTCTGAGACTTTTCATTTCTTTGTCATTGGACAAACTTACAAAATCAGTGAGGGGTCAAATAATTATTTCCTCCACTGTATATCACCCTGGGGAATACCCAACATATAGCACAGCTATATTAGATTAAAGCAGCATTCCCTAGCTCTCACAGTAATAAAAACTAGGCAGTGGATGTACATTTTTGCTCTTCAACTGCAAATCATGGGCAGAATTATCCTAGTACAATCATATAGTAGAGTTTAGTTATTCTTTATCAATTTAGGCTAATACCCTCACTTGTCCCAGATAATAAAACTTAACTTTTACTAACCATATTAAAAGTCCTACAAAAGGTTGAATGTGAGCTAAACAGAGATTAAAACTATCTGATGTCTTGTCAGTTGTAAAGTTTATTTAAAGTAGCTGCAATGACCACCAGGGGTGCACTCCCTGTGTGGTCACACACTTAAACTTTGTATTGACAGACCAGTGCAGCACCGTCCATTCATTGAACACTGTTCACACTAAACAGAGGCCTCTAGTATTTGCTGCACTACTTGCTTAAGCTGACATGGGCATCAGAGATAAAACACTAAACACTGTCCCCCAACATGTTTCGCCAGCTAATCTGGCTTCATCAGGGGCAACAGACAGAATTGAAATTCGCATATGAGTGGCTCTACTTTGCGTGGGGAATTCTGTCTGGGTGCACGGTCAAATGTAAACCCCCATTTACTTAATAAATGCTGAAAGAAATGGAATGACCGACACTCGCAATATACTAGGGTCACACAGAAAATGCTAATGTCAGATTTAAAATGTATTCACATCTATAACACACATAAAACATCTAGATTGGCCAATATTACTAAATTACAATAGAAAATTACAATATAAAATACTGGACCACCTGAATCTACAATCGTAAGGTCTTAATGGCTAAATGAGTCACAATATACTGATGTACAAAATAATCGCTGGTTTGTTGCAAAAGTTCGTAATCAGACTCTGGTGGAGTAATAAATCAGATAGAAAAGCTGCTTCGAAAAAATATCTTCGAATGAAAAAATATCTTCGAATGAAAAAATGTTTTTGAATGGAAAAAGTAGTGGGAGCACAATGGCTGAATGCTTCCTCAGTTCTTACTTATGTTCACACTCAAACTGTATTGCAGCGGTAATTCAGATGAAGGGTGAGTTCGATATGGTCACTTGGTTCACTGCGATAATTTAAATGGAAGGTAAATTCAATCTAGCCACTTGGTTCGCGTTTTTTTCAGATAAAAATCGGTATAGGATCTTATATCTATGCACGATCTAACTCCTATGGAGTGATATTTTCGGATAGAGAGTACTTTCGATATGACCGCTTGAATAAAGCCAGCACAAATATCTAACTTGATGTTCAGTTCAAGTGCTGTTGTGAGTCAATATTGTAAGAGTTGGTATAGTACTCACGGTTTTGCAGTCCTGACTCTCAGTGCGTTTTGGCGCTGAATTCAAATCGCCTCCTGTTGCTGATATATAACTTGATCCTTTCCCATGAATCTGTGGCATCTTTATCACGAAATTGTGTGCAAGTCTCACTGTGTTATCACAGGTATCCTTTCATCTCTCCACTTTGTACAGCTGACTGTCCTTGAGCAATTTCTGAAAAACTTGCCTAGCGTTTAAGTCGGTATTTTCTCCAGGTGTTGACTACCGGTAGTTTTCTTATGATTCCTTCTTCCAAAGGCACTGGGAAATATTTGCTTTAGATCAAACGCGTTTCGGAGTGTTTTTTGGGGTCTTACTCCTTCATCAGTGGACTTACACTTAAACTTTGTATTGACAGAGCAGTGCAGCACCGTCCATTCATTGAACACTGTGCACACTAAACAGAGGCCTCTAGTATTTGCTGCACTACTTGCTTAAGCTGACACGGGCATCAGAGAGGGTTAACCGTCATAATGACACATGCCGCCGTCATCAAGGTGGATGTGTTCCAAAAATAAAGCTGTGCACCCAATACCTGCGCCTGGACTTACCTTCTTCAAGCGGCAGTTGTTGAGCTTAGTTATGCCACCGGAGCCTATGATCTCAGTGCGCCTGCGTAAACACTTAGTCTGGAAGTGCACCGCTTTGCCTAATGCGGCTGCGCACAGACTTAGTGTCATAGCACAGTAAATATCGGGTGCAGCCCCACCGCTACTATAGACTGCGGCTGGGTAAGGATAAGCACTTGGCTATGTAGAACGTCTCCCCTATAACTAGATCTAAGGGTCTCTACCATGTCCTTCTTATTTATTATAGTTTTATTAAGATATTCCATCTTAATTTGAGCTTATGTTATTACTGTAATCAGCACTGTATCATTAATTGACAGATCATCCCTAGGACATCAGACCTTGATAATTATAATATAGAGGATACATTTACTATAGTACCCTTAACTCAAGGGAAGGTATCCATCACTGTAGAAATGTATTGATCCCTCCCATTATCATTAGTTATCATGTACATACAACACCAAAAAGTTAACCTTCCTAATCCTTCATACTGTGAAAGTCTACTGTTTCTGACTCACTAAATATCTGGTAAGAAGCAAATTCTCATTCATGTAAAGCCATCTCTCTCATCAAATGATACGCCTATCTTCTCCTCAGTTTTTGCCCAGAGACAAAATTTGTCTCTCTTCAGAGAACATTTGTATAAAGGCACACTGCAAAAAACTGGTCCCCGCATTCTTGCAGTTCTATACTTTTCTAACACAAATGAATCCATTATGTTAAAAAACTTTGCATTCCTACATCCTTGCAGATACCATAGTCCCTTCAAGTGTTTCATCTTCAAACTTTATTCTAGAACCTTAGCTGCAAATACTGAGCTTTCTTTTGGTTCAGATTCAGAATCTGAATATAAGAAGATTCTTAAAGTTGAAAGATCCTGGGGAAAATTGTTCTATTTGGTATTTTAGTACTGAGGAGAGATCTTGGCAACATAAATGTTCCAGATTTAATTTTTAAGTTAATTCACGGCAATAAGAACATAATATATTATATATAACATCATATGTATAAAGAACAATAAGGCCATAAAAAGGTGGGGTTTCATATTCATCCCTGTAGTAGCTTTTATTTGTGATGGACTACAAATTCCTTCTCCTGATTTAACTACTATGAACTGGTTCCCACTGACGTCAGCCGTTGTCCATGGATTTCACACCAGGTGCTGACCTCCATCCAAGGCAACCCAGAGGATGCACTATCCATGTAGGCCTTGTGTCACAATGTAGATACAAAGACTACATTTTCCCATACTAGAACCTAAATGTTCAAGAATTCATCAGTGACTCTTTTCTTCCTTTGACTTTCTTTGACTGATCTGAAGTCTTGGCGCAAAGAATATCAGTCATGATGCCTCATCCCATCGTCTGTTTGCCACTGATTGTAAACCTTCATTATTGTAAGCATGTTTTTGATCACACATACCTTGTTGTGCTTATGCAAACATCCATCATTGTCCCAGTTACACCATTTAGATTAGTTTGCATTTCTAGTAAAGGGGGGGAATCTAAAAAACGACATTTACTGTATAGTTATATACAATATGTTCTGAATAGATGCCTTGGATTCCATTTTTAATGACTTCTGTCTAATATAAAGCTTTACATCAAGATCCTCTTTAACCCAGGCTCAACTTGTCTGGTCTGGCAAGCCACAGACATAGACCTTAAAGGAAGTCTGTCAGCAACTTTACAGCATCTTTACATTAAACTGCTCACACCGCTATGTGGGACCCATAGATATAAAACCTTTCCTTGGCTATTCTGAGTCTGTAAAGCTCCAAAATGATCTTTGAAGTATATGCAAAGGAGGATCGCAAGTGTCCTTGGGCGTTGTCTATGCTGAAAGTGGCCAGGCCCCCACGGCGTTACTCGTAGATAACTAATCTCTTGATTAGCTTTCAACCAGTCCTGTACTCTCATGATATCACTCTTTTCTGTCTCTGAAATCCCCACCGGGGCTGGTGGCCTTCTCCTATTTCAAGCCAGTAAACAGCACATGCCCTCTGTGTTCAGCAATGTTGCTGCCCACAGTGGGTAGTGTACAGTGCATGCCAAAGGCCTGGCCGTGATGTCTGTATATGTATTCTGCATTCCTGTATCCATGCTAAATGCTGAATGAAATGGTTCTAGAACTTTGAAGACACGCTGTAGAAGAAAGCATCTCCACCCTGTATTGGCTAACTGTTGATGTCATCATAATGGGATTGTACAAAGGAGAAGGCATGCTGAATATTGACTACCATTATAAACATGATTGCAGGCGATTTAGTAGTAGTCACTACAATCCTGTCATAACAGGTAGGGCTACTTTCACACTAGCGTTTTTGCTGATCCAGCAGGGTTCAGCAAAAACGCTTCCGTTACTGATAATACAACCATCTGCATCCGTTATGAACCAATCCGGTTGTATTATTTGTAACATAGCCAAGACAGATCCGTCATGAACGCTATTAAAAGTCAATGGGGGACAGATCAGTTTTCTATTGTGTCAGATAGTGTCAGAGAAAACTGTTCCGTCCCCATTGACTTGCATTGTGGGTCATGATGGATCCGTCTTGCTCCGCATACCATGATGGAAAGCAAAATGCAGCATGCCGCAGTTTGCTCTCTAGTATGAGAACGGAATGGAATGCATTTTTAGCATTCCGTTGTGTTCAGTTACTTTTTGTCCCCATTGACAATGAATGGGGACAAAACGGAAGCGTTTTTTTTCCCCCGTAATGAGACCCTATGACGGATCTCAATACTCGAATATTAAAACGAGTGTGAAAGTAGCCTAATACAGGTAGTAGGAGGTAAAGAGAGCTGCGGTCAGAGAGGCCACCAAGTAAAGGACATAATCACACACAACCACAAATCAGATAATGTAACTGTTTCACCTTTTCACTTAAAGGGGTTGTCCGAGTTATTTTTTTGTTCTTTCTATGTTCCTAACTAGGCAAATGTAACAGCTTTTCAATTAACTCACTTTATCTCCAGTGCCTGGTTTATCAGATTTGACTAAGGGTCACTGTCACGGATTAGAGTGGGGGTAACTCTAATCAATGTGATGTTAACATAAGTGGAAGCTGCTTGACCAGGACAACAGAGTTAGGGAGCAGGTCACCTCCTAGCGCATCCCTTATCTGACCCTGACTCCTAGCTGTATGAGCCGACCTTGATGGTAGGAGGGCTCATACTCAGGAACCTCGGATCCCTACTAACCCTCCGCAGATCCCTGAGCTAGGAGCTAGGTAGACAACCTGTTCCTCTTGGACGCGGAGAAACAGGAGTCTAAACTGGCCAAGCTGCAAGGGAATAGAAACATCAACAGCCTATGGATATGGCAGGAGAGTGAAAGACTTCCACCCCTACCTGCCACAGACACACTGACTGGATCCCGTGCTCAACTGCTGAAGTCCACACCCAACATAAAAGGACACAGCACACATAAACACACAGGAACTCAGAACCATAGCTGCAATAATAACAGACACCACACAGACATAAAATAACATCATGGAACATAAACTTATGACCACAAGGGTGGCCCTCACTGGCAGATGGTAAATAACCAGGAGGATGACTCCAGCTAACCATGGCTGAAGTACCCCTCAGCTTCAGACATTCAGAGGAAGCTAAATAGCCCAATTGGCCACACCCACACAGACACACACAGGAAAGGGAATTAACCCTTCCAAGACCAGACAGGGTAGTGAAACCACTTAAAGGGGAAGTGAACACATACAGAAACCCCATGCAATACAAATAGGGAAAGTGCACACCATATAAACTAAAAGCACACCATACAAAGAGAGGTTGCCAGGTGCAACCGCATGCACTACACAGCAAGCTGCCTCGCAACAGCTCAGTCTGCTATACTGCGAATAACAACATGTTGCCAGTGGCAACCACAAGTGAGGCAACAAACTAGTGGCTCTCACGTGTGGTTGAACAACCAAACCAGACCGCAGGCAACAGCATGCGATTCAGGAGTCACGACCATGACCATGGTCGTGACAGTCACATGACCTGTGATGTCAGCTTCTCTCCCTGCTATGATAAAGTTAGTTTACAAGCCTGTAAACGAGATGTCACTGTGCTGGCCACGCCCCCCTTCACTGCTAGGCTGTCTGCTCTCTCCTAGGATTCTTAACCCCTTCACTTTCACAGAATGGGTAGCTGCAGCAGTGACAATTCTGGGCGCAGGAGCTGACACTAGAGAGAGCATTGCACAAAAAGGTAGGGGTAAGATCCTGTGTGTATTAGCAGTGTCATTATACAGGTGGGACTTGTAGTTCTACACTTACAAGTTGCTGTTGATTCTCCCAGCACTCAGGGCAGCTCTTGTATCAACTCCCTTAGCAGTGTCATTATACAGCTGGGACATGTTGTCCTACACATACAACATGCTGCTGATTCTCCCAGCAGGCAGACATGTCACTCAGGGCAGCTCTTGTATTCACTCCCTTTACCAGAGCAGGGGGGAGGGGCAGAGATTGTCTTTATTGCATGTAAACAAAGGGCCAGAAAAGAACCAGGGAAATGAGGAAATATATATATATTTTTTTGCATAAAACTTGCTTAGCTTAGTTATATATTGCTGCCCATCAGATTTTCAGTGTTATATATATTTTTTCATAACTCGGACAACCCCTTTAACTGTAGGTTAGTTAATTAATGTTAATTAATGACTTCCAAATGGATTTCACAAAATAGGACAACTCAACTTATATTTATTGATTATACTAAGTGTTTGTGCACCCTTTTATAGTTTATATAAAAAAATATATAATGGCTGGCACTTGCTATCTGATGTTGCATGGATCAAACCAATAGCTGTATATTATATATAAAATATTTCTTAAACAAAATGTATCACTTAAAATTCATTCAATTCACATACACAATACTTTGATATTGTCCAATTAGATAACATAAAACAAAATGGAATTGAATATCCTCTTACTCCTAGATAAACAAATTTATTCGTTAGATAACATAAAACGAAATAGAATTAAATATTGTCTTACTCCTAGATAAACAAATGTATTTGTGGTCCCCTTTGGACTGTTTAGTTTTTCATACAGAATACAACAGATGAATATATAGAACTTGAATCTTCATATAAAATATGGTGGATAAGCATCTCCAATGTTAGTAAGCGTCTCCAGTGTTATTAAGCAGACAAATACATAGAGCTCTAATTGGCCAATATGCTCTCAATGGTCCTTATTACGGCATAATCAGCTTGTTAGGATAAATGTTCTATGCTATATTGCAATCACATAGATATTTGTTAGCGTTACTTTACCACTTGTAGGATCGGTGCTGTGATGATTCAGTTTCTCCGCTGTCTCTGCCGGCCGGATTCAGATGGCATCCAACATGGCATCCCACGTGATCGGGAAGCAGAATCTGTACTTGTGTGCCGGATCCTAGAGTGGGTTGTATAGCAAATTGTCGCAGATCAACTGTCCTAAAAAATTCAAGTGTAGTAATGCTGGGCAATCCATAAATAACAGTATATAATGCGATGATGATTTTCCAATACTGCAAACAAACCAAACTAGTATTCTCCTTTTTCAGTGGTGAGCAGTAATGGTCAAACTGGAACTTTATAAATGATAAGATCATTAACATCAAGGAGGGGTTTATTTCACTAAATTTCCTCTAAAAGGTGGCATGGATCCAATGTAAATGCCATATGTATACAAAATTAATATAATATGCAATATTAATATGCAATAAGAAAAATAATGTTATTATAATAGGGGTGATACAGTGTCACCAGATCAATAAATATAAAAAAAATAATAATAATGCTTATGCGTTTTACATGCGTCTTCGATGCGTTTTTTTTTAAATCGTTCATTTTGACAATAATATTATCTTCTGATAAAATATAAATATACAGCTGATTGATATTTATTTATTGATTGCGATACTGTAAAACAAGTCTAAAACCACATATGGCTAAAAGGTGGATCCGATAATCCCAAATAGCACACAAATGTGCATGAAGTACAACAAAGTATATACCACCTGTAAATAAATAGCACAACAATACACAAGATATAATACAATAAGATAGAATGTGAAATATAAAAGTCTATAATCCCTGTAAATAAATATAGTGAGGTTAATACATCAGTAAAAATGAATTAAATGCTAGAAATAAATGGAGCAGCATGGGTATATTGTACCAAAATTTGGTAAGTTTGTTGCAGCAGCATGAACCGGTATAGCAGCGTGGATCAGAGCTGCTGACATCAAGAAATGATGGCAATTTATTGCATAGTCTTATATTCGTTCCAATGAATCAAAATCATGCACAAAATCAAGCAAGGAGTCTTTGTTAACTGCATCCCATGCTAATTACAACCTGCAGAGTAGCTCATTGCCCAAAGTCAGGTTGCATCCGAAACAACAGTACTTGAACTGTATGCAGCGGCTTCCCGCTATATTACTTACCTAGCGGCGTCCCACTAGAGGTAAGTAATAAGATTTGTAATCCCTCAGGTCGACTCTAATATCAAAACAGTCTTACCAGTGTTTGGAGTCCTTTGCCGTCCTGCGGACTTCAGTAGAATACTTTTCTTGTGTCCTTCAGGAAGTTCAGGGTGTTAGTTTGCCGCGTTGGTGGATTGTTTCACGTGTGCCCGCCGGTTTGGATTCAGGCTCCAATTTAAAACCACCTCTCCCCCGGATTTTCAAGATAAATATTCGGCAATAGTCCTTCACTGGTTCTTTGTGGTGCACTCACGTTCAAGTGGGGGGTCTGACCAGACGCGTTTCGGGGTTGAAATGTCCCCTTCCTCAGTGGTAATCGGACCCCCCCAAAAGCAGCCTCTTTTATAGCAAAAGTGTGTTCAATACAAACACCGGCATGGATTTCGTTCCGGAAGGTGTTTCTATCTCACATATACATTCCATTTTGTTGGTTATATCAGTTATCGAGTATGATATTTCATCAATGACAATACCCCATCAAACTGTCCATCCATACGTTAATAATTTCATAAGTGCTTTTTCGATTAATGAATAAAACGCAATCTGTGTTAAAGCGGTATCAATGCGTTTTTTACTTCAATTTGCGCTGCTGACTGATCAAAATTAATACGCTAAAAATGATATACATATATTGAAGTACAAATCTATATTATGTATCGCAATGTATAAAAACATTCCCTTAATACCAAGACAACCGCATGTTGGAAACTCCTCTGAATGTATACAAATGTGGGTATATAAACCTATTTAAAAGTGTAATAATCCTATTAAGAGAAATACTTCATTAGGCTAAGATAAAGCATAAAATATGGATATTTAAAACTAGAACAATAGAGGAATAATGATAAGTATCTATTCCATTTTGGTCCGATTAGTGTAATCTACATGGGTACTTTGTGCATTAATCCATAAACCGCAATTGCTGTTTGAGCGGTTTCAATGCGTTTGTCCTGCGTTTTTGCTGCTAGCCGCTAAAAAAGTCCTAGAAATATAAAATATATATCTAAAATACAAAACTGAGGTTTATATCACAGTCCATTGAACGTTATATTACGACATTCCCTTAGTTAAAAAACACATGTTGTAAAATGCTCTAGAACTTGGAACAAGTGTGATTGTAATTATAAAAACCTATTTTAAAAGGCCAATGGGGTAATCGAATTGAAAGTAGAACATCTTTGGCCCAAGTATTTACAGGGATTATAGAATTTTATATTTCACATTCTATCTTATTGTATTATATCTTGTGTATTGTTGTGCTATTTATTTACAGGTGGTATATACTTTGTTGTACTTCATGCACATTTGTGCGCTATTTGGGATTATCGGATCCACCTTTTAGCCATATGTGGTTTTAGACTTGTTTTACAGTATCGCAATCAATAAATAAATGTAGTGACCAAATTTCTTAGGTGTGCCCAGTCTTTCATATACATTTGCAGCATTTATTTAGTAGTGGGGTGATACTACTGTGAGCACCCTAGTTGGTGAACTAGTATCCCTGTGCGTCCTACTACTCTATATTTTTAAATACTAAACATCGATATCCCATCCTTGAATGGAGCACACCCCTATTTTATACAAGAACCCAAACAGTTCTATTTCTGCATTGAAGCCTGAAGATGCAAGCGTATCAAATTCATAAATCTTCCTGGATTCAGCCCTGGACATCTAGACTATATGATCACCTCCTCTCCATTGCTTCTTAATTTATTCAAAGGCTACAATATATAGTTGACTAGGGTCCCTATTATGGACTTCTCTGAAATGCTTTGACACAGAATGCTGCTTCTATCCTTTTTTAATATTAGCGATATGTTCAGCTATGCCTTTTTTTAGGTCTGTTTTGTCCTGCCTATGTACTGTTTGTTGCAGCTACATTGTAACAGGTATATTACACTTGATGACGATCATGATAAATGTTCTCTAATTTGAAAGTGGTATGAGTTTAGAGTAGACCCAACCTCCATAGTTCTTTTTGGGAATATGGTTGTCTTGCAATTATTGCTGGTACCACAACGAAAAAAACCTTTAAGGGATAGCCAATTCTCGTTCGTCTAAGGCTGCTTTCACACTAGCGTTCGGGTTTCCGTTCGTGAGCTCCGTTTGAAGGAGCTCACGAGCGGACCCGAACGCAGCCGTCCAGCCCTGATGCAGTCTGAATGGAGGCGGATCCGCTCAGACTGCATCAGTCTGGCGGCGTTCAGCCTCCGCTCCGCTCGCCTCCGCACGGACAGGCGGACAGCTGAACGCTGCTTGCAGCGTTCGGGTGTCCGCCTGGCCGTGCGGAGGCGTGCGGATCCGTCCAGACTTACAATGTAAGTCAATGGGGACGGATCCGTTTGAAGATGCCACAATGTGGCTCAATCTTCAAGCGGATCCGTCCCCCATTGACTTTACATTGAAAGTCTGGACGGATCCGTCCCAGGCTATTTTCACACTTAGCTTTTTTTAGCTAATATAATGCAGACGGATCCGTTCTGAACGGAGCCTCCGTCTGCATTATTATGGGCGGATCCGTTCAGAACGGATCCGCCCGAACGCTAGTGTGAAAGTAGCCTTAATCGACTTACTCTTAATAGTGGGAGCGATTTTAGAGCGTAAATTGGGAGCTCTAGTATAAGTGATTTGGGGTCCCTTTGTCAACAACGATCCAATCAGTTTGTCCTTTAGGAGATGATGCCAATGGTACTTGATTATTGTCTCCACTTTTTTATACTGTGTATGAAATGGAAGTATAATCCTGATTTTATCTTGTCTATATTCCTCCTTTTTCTTTTCCTCAACAAAATCTGTCCTATCCATAGATCTAACCTTGTTGCCTTGTTGAAAGAGGCCTCCAATACTTGAATTGGATAGTCCCTTTCAACAAACTGTTGTTTAAGTGCAGTGGCCTCCATTTCAAACTGTAAACTATCAGTACAGTTTCGCCTTATTCTCCTGAATTGGTTCTTCAGAATGTTGACAAGCCATCTGGGTAGATGACAACTGGAGAATAAAATGAAGCTGTTTTTCTTTACCGGTTTGTAAAAGTATGGCAAATAAGTTTACTGTTTTCTATTTTGATTACTAAATCCAAAAAGCCACTTGTGACCTGATTACTGTGGTTGTAAATTTTAAATTTGTATCATTATCATTAATCCCTTGTAAGGAGGAACCAAGCTCATATTCTGAATTATGCCAAATGAAAAAAACATCATCGATATAACCACGCCAGAGTACCAGATCTGCCTCGTCTTGGGCTTATAACATCCTCCTCCCACTGTGCCATGAAGAGGTTGGCGTAGCTTGGGGCAAATCTGGTACCCATGGCTGTACCCTTTCTCTGGAGATAATATTCCAAATCACAAACAAAATAATTATGGGTAAGTATGAAATAAATTCCATCCAAGTGAAAAGGGATTTGATCCTGATGAAGCATACCATTCTTATGCAGTTGTTTCTGTACAGAATTAATACCCTGTGAATGGTCAATAATCATATACAGCGAATTGACATCAGTGTTGCCTGTTGACAAATTCTCCTCAAATTATACATTTTCCACTATTTTAATGATGTCTGTGGTATCCTTAATATATGAGAGAATTTCTCGTACTACCAGTTGAAGCATTTGATCTATATATTAGGACAAATTAAAAGTAATCCAATCTATTCCTGAAATTATTAGTCTACCTGGTGGTTGACTGTAACTCTTATGAATCTTGGGAATACAATAAACGACAGGAAGTCTTTTCTGTGTGTTAATTATATATTTATATTCATGTGCATTTAAAATTTCTTTGTCCAGACCATCGTTACAGAATTCCACCAACTGTTTATGATATTTTTCAGTAGGATCGATCTTTAACTTTATATATGTTGCTTGGTCTAATAATTGATGTTCACACTCTTGTTCGTAGGCCTGAGTATCTTGAACCACTATAGCCCCCCCCCCCCCTTCCTTGTCAGCTGGTCGAATAGTGATATTATTAGTCAACTGTAATTCCTTAATGGATTGTATTTCATTTTTTGTAAGGTTATTTTTCACATATTTTTTTTATCTTTCTTAAATCTGTCTCAACATTTTTACAAAAAGCAGATATTTCAGATCCTATTTCCTGTCTGGGATAAAACTTATTTTTCTTTTAAATTTTTATGTACAGTGGATATAAAAAGTCTACACATGCCTGTTAAAATGTCAGGTTTCTGTGATGTAAAAAAATGAGACAAAGATAAATCATTTCAGAACTTTTTCCACCTTTAATGTGACCTATAAACTGTACAACTCAATTGAAAAGCAAACTGAAATCTTTTTGGTAGAGGGAAGAAAAAATATAAACATAAAATAATATGGTTGCATAAGTGTGCACACCCTTAAACTAATACTCTGTTGAAGCACCTTTTGATTTCATTACAGCACTCAGTCTTTTTGGGTATGAGTCTATCAGCATGGCACATTTTGACTTGGCAAGATTTGCCCGCTCTTCTTTGCAAAAACACTCCAAATCTGTCAGATTGCGAGGGCATCTCCTGTGCACATCCCTCTCCAGATCACCCCATCAGATTCAGGTCTGGGCTCTGGCTGGGCCATTCCAAAACTTTAATCTTCTTGTGAAGCCAATCCTTTGTTGATTTGGATGTATGCTTTGGGTCGTTGTCTTGCTGAAAGATGAAGTTTCTCTTCATGTTCAGCTTTCTAGCAGAAGCCTAAAGGTTTGGTGCCAATATTGACTGGTATTTGGAACTGTTCATAATTCCCTTTAGCTTAACTAAGGCCCCAGTTCCAGCTGAAGAAAAAAGCCCCAAAGCATGATGCTGCCACCACCATGCTTCACTGTGGGTATGGTGTTCTTTTGGTGATGTGCAGTGTTGTTTTTGCGCCAAACATATCTTTTGGAATTATGGCCAAAAAGTTGAACCTTGGTTTCATCAGACCATAACACCTTTTCCCACATGCTTTTGGGAGACTTCAGGTGTGTTTTTGCAAAATGTAGCCTGGCTTGGATGTTTTTCTTCGTAAGAAAAGGATTTAGTCTTGCCACTCTACCCCATAGCCTAGACATATGAAGAATACGGGAGATTGTTGTCACATGTACCACACAGCCAGTACTTGCCAGATATTCCTGCAGCTCCTTTAATGTTGCTGTAGGCCTCTTGGTAGCCTCCCAGACCAGTTTTCTTCTCGTCTTTTCATCAGTTTTGGAGGGACGTCCAGTTCTTAGTAATGTCACTCTTGTGCCATATTTTTTCCACTTGATGATGACTGTCTTCACTGTGTTCCATGGTATATCTAATGCCTTGGAAATTCTTTTAAAAACCCTTCTCCTGATTGATCCTTTTAACAATGAGATCCCTCTGATGCTTTGGAAGCTCTCTGTGGACCATGGTGACTAAGAAACTTTCAGGAAAGACCAACTAGAGCAGCTGAACTTTATTTGGGGTTAACCAGAGGCACTTTAAATGATGGCAGCTGTATGCTGACTCCTATTTTACATGATTTTGAATTTGATTGCTTAAAGGGGTATTCACATCACAATGATCACAGTTTAATATGTTAATAGGGTGCCAATGATCATTTTTGTAAATATATTGTATAAGCAAATTCCCACCCTTCTTGATCAAATTCTTTCTCTCCTACCGCACTGTTGTCCTTTTGTCTCCCATAGTTACGGCCACAGCTGCCCAACAATTCCATGGGCGCGCCTGCGCAGATGAACCATATCCATTCAGTGGCCGGCCTCTCAATTCATTCATGAACGAGCACGTCTGAAACAGATCCGCGCATGCTCTGTTTGCAGGGCAGACTTCAGAGACTCTGTAAGGACCTAGGTCACGTGGGTCGGCAGCTGGTGCGCTCTGTTATCACAGGCACCCGCCGAAGGTTTACACAGTAGGAAGGTCTGCAGCACTGAGAGGGGAGAGCGTCTGACAGTGCTGGAGAGGTGGGTGTAACTACTGGGGAGGGGCTGAGAATTGTATGTAGTGGGGGGGATTCTGTGTGGTACTGTATGCTGGGGGGAGGGGGCTGTGTGAGATTATATACTGGAGGGGCTGCTGTGTGAGATTATATACTGGGGGGGCTGCTGTGTGAGATTATATACTGGGGGGGCTGCTGTGTGAGATTATATACTGGGGGGGCTGCTGTGTGAGATTATATACTGGGGGGGCTGCTGGTGTGTCAGATTATATAACTGGGGGGCTGCTGTGTGAGATTATATACTAGGGAGGGGACTGTGTGAGATTATATACTGGGGGAGCTGCTCTGTGAGATTATATACTGGGGGAGGTGGCTCTGTGAGATTATATACTGGGGGGGTCTTCTGTGTGAGATTATATACTGGAGGGCTGCTGTGTGAGATTATATACTGGGGGGGCTGCTGTGTGAGATTATATACTGGGGGGCTGCTGTGTGAGATTATATACTGGGGGGGCTGCTGTGTGAGATGATATACTGGGGGGCTGCTGTGTGAGATGATATACTGGGGGGCTGCTGTGTGAGATTATATGCTGGGTGGGGGGGGGGCTGCTATGTGAGATTATATACTGGGGGGCTGCTGTGTGAGATTATATACTGGGGGAGGGGCTGCTTTTTGAGATTATATACTGTGGGGGCTGCTGTGTGAGATTATATATTGGGGGGGCTGCTGTGTGAGATTATATACGGGGGGCTGCTGTGTGAGATTATATACTGGGGGGCTGCTCTGTGAGATTATATACTGGGGGGGCGGCTCTGTGGGATTGTATGCTGGGGGGATGCTGTGTGGGATTGTATGCTGGGGGGATGCTGTGTGAATGCTCCCTTACCCATAGTAAACTAACTACACAGATTGGATGCACAGAAATCCAGCATTTTATTAATATGCAAATAAGGGTCCATTCACACGTCCACAACGTGTTTTACGGATCCGCAAAACGCGGACAGTGGCAATGTGCGTTCCGCATTTTGCGGATCGCACATTGCCGACACTAATAGAATATGCCTTTTCTTGTCCGCAATTGCGGACAAGAATAGGACATGTTCTATTTTTTCGGGAACGGAATTGTAGACCCGGAAGTGCGGGCCCGCAATTCAGTGTCCGGGCAGCACATCCTGCCCCATAGAAATGAATGGGTCCGCAAAACGCGGAACAAAATTGCGGACGTGTCAATGGACCCTAAGGCCTCATGCACACGACCGTGCCATTTTTTGCGGTCTGCGGATCCGCAAAAAACGGAAGCCACCCGGGCACCGGCAATATAAATGCCTATTCTTGTCCACAAAGCCCGGACAAGAATAGGATATGTAATATTTTTTTTAGCGGGGCCGCGGAACGGAGCAACAGATGCGGACAACGGCCGTGTGCATGAGGCCTAAATCTCAGCATACAATCCCACACACAACTCCCCCCCTTCAGTATAATTCCACAAGACACCACCCCTTCATACAATCTCACACAGCAGCCCCCCCCTACAATACCACACATTTTAGCACCCCAGAAGCAGTTCAGAAAAGATAGATGTAGCAGAGCTGTATTTGAAGTGATTCAAACTCAGTGCTGGTAGTAGAGAAGCGGTTCAGAGAAGACAGATGTAGCAGAGCTGTATTTGAAGTGATTTAAACTCAGTGCTGGTAGTAGAGAGGAAGACAGATGTAGCAGAGCTGTATAAGAAGCTGTTCAAGGAAGACAGATGTAGTAGAGCTGTATTTGAAGTGATTCAAACTCAGTGCTGGTAGTAGAGAGGAAGACAGATGTAGCAGAGCTGTATAAGAAGTGGTTCAGAGAAGACAGATGTAGCAGAGCTGTATTTGAAGTGATTCAAACTCAGTGCTGGTAGTAGAGAGGAAGACAGATGTAGTAGAGCTGTATAAGAAGCTGTTCAAGGAAGACAGATGTAGCAGAGCTGTATTTGAAGTGATTCAAACTCAGTGCTGGTAGTAGAGAGGAAGACAGATGTAGCAGAGCTGTATTTGAAGTGATTCAAACTCAGTGCTGGTTGTAGAGAGGAAGACAGATGTAGCAGAGCTGTATAAGAAGCGGTTCAGAGAAGACAGATGTAGTAGTGCTGTATTTGAAGTGATTCAAACTCAGTGCTGGTGGTAGAGAGGAAGACAGATGTAGCAGAGCTTTATAAGAAGTGTTTCTGGGAAGACATATGTAGTAGAGCTGTATTTGAAGTGATTCAAACTCAGTGCTGGTTGTAGAGAGGAAGACAGGTGTAGCAGAGCTGTATTTGAAGTGATTCAAACTCAGTGCTGGTAGTAGAGAGGAAGACAGATGTAGCAGAGCTGTATAAGAAGTGGTTCTGGGAAGACATATGTAGTAGAGCTGTATTTGAAGTGATTCAAACTCAGTGCTGGTAGTAGAGAGGAAGATAGATGTAGTAGAGCTGTATAAGAAGCGGTTCAGAGAAGACAGATATAGCAGAGCTGTATTTGAAGTGATTCAAACTCAATGCTGGTAGTAGAGAGGAAGACAGTTCCGCAATTTGCAGACCCATTCACTTTCAATGGGGCTGGAAGGGATGCGAATCCGCATTTCTGGGATCCGCATCAGTTTTTTCGGGATCCGCTTTTTCGGGATCCGCAATTCTGTTCCTAAAAAAGATAGAACATGTCCTATTCTTGTCCGCAATTGCGGACCAGAAAAGGCATTTTCTATTATAGTGTCTGTGATGTGCGGTCCGCAAATTGTGGATCGCACATTGCAGGTGTCCGTGTTTTGCGGAACTGCAATTTACAGATACGCAAAACACTTACAGACGTGTGAATGGACACTAATAGAAAATGCCTTTTCTGGTCTGCAATATTCATTTCCAAATATTTAGAGATTTGATTTCCCAGCGTTGTTTGTATAGTAGGCGTTCCAGATCTCCATGCTCAAGGGTGTAGGAGCTCACTGGTTGGGTGAATGAAAAAGTACCAAAATAATTAATTAATATCCAGTGGCTCTAACTGCACTCTGGCAGGAAAGGGTGCACACACCAATCGACTCATGCAAAATCAAATATTAAGAAAATAGTCACCGCACAGTGCCGCGCCAAAGTTAGAGTAGGTCCCCACTTGAAGAGGCAACCTTGTCGCGGTAAGTGGGCCTATGCTCTTTGATCAAACTGTATACTAATGCCTCCTAATAGTGCATAGCAATAGATTGATAATAGTGCTGTATGGCCATGTTTTATCATGCTAAAATTTTAAACAGTTGTTATATCAATTGCATAGTAATGACGATGTGCGATTTAGATTCTCTCTCGCATATTGAATATATTCACATAGACTTTCCTTTTTCCCCCCTCTGGATCAGCACTCCTCCCCATTCGGCTCAGGTGCTTTTAATTAGCAGAAGTCTGCAAAGGGTTTATAAATTCCTACCACCTCTCAGTTGGTGTTCCTGAGAGGCTGTGAACAGGTGAGCTCTTTGCACCTGTTCACATTATGCGGTGCTGGACGGTGGCTGTCGCTGCTTTTGTGCTGTGCTGGTGGAGTGATGGGGCCCAGGGCCTAGGTGGCTTTGCCGCACAGTGAGGGCGCTGTGTGGCTGCTGGGTCCCATTGCCTGCTGGAGCGGCGTGGGGGCACGATAGTCACCGCACAGTGCTGCGCCAAAGTTAGAGTAGGTCCCCACTTGAAGTGGCAACCTTGTCGCGGTAAGTGGGCCTATGCTCTTTGATCAAACTGTATACTAATGCCTCCTAATAGTGCATAGCAATAGATTGATAATAGTGCTGTATGGCCATGTTTTATCATGCTAAAATTTTAAACAGTTGTTATATCAAAAGCATAGTAATGACGATGTGCGATTTAGATTCTCTCTCTCACATATTGATTACATTATGTGTTTTGCCAGAGTAGGGAGAGGTTGCATTTTGGAGCAGGCACATTTAGGGACACCAAACACTAGCTAATAGGGCCACAAAAGTCCTTTTAAGGACTGGTATAGGTGAGCTATCGATAGGTGTGACTTACTGAGGGTTGTAATATACTTATAATATACTTTCTAACATAGAAATTATATTATAGTGCATTTGTGGCCATTTTAAGAACTGGTATAGGTGTGCTTTTGATAGGTGTGATATACTTATAATATACTTTCTAACATAGAAAGTATATTATAGTGCATTTGTATTGTGTAGCAGTTGTGTGCAGTCCTGCTGCGATACTGGAGCTATATAGAGGAACAAACGCTATTGGAGTAACTAATTGCAACGGGTGTGATATACCTGTTGCCCCCCAAAAACTGCTTAAAGCAGTGGTTCTCAACCTTTCTAAAGCCGTGACCCCTTAATACAGTTCCTCATGTTGTGGTGACCCCCAACCATTACATTTTTTTCCTTGCTACTTCATAACTAATTTTGCTACTGTTATGAATTGTAATGTAAATATCTGATATGCAGTATGTATGCCAGTCTATTACAAGGTGTTAGGTAGTTCTGTGGAGGACGCTGTGTTGTGGGGGATCTGTGGAGGACGCTGTGTTGTGGGGGATCTGTGGAGGACGCTGTGTTGTGGGGGATCTGTGGAGGACGCTGTGTTGTGGGGGATCTGTGGAGGACGCTGTGTTGTGGGGGATCTGTGGAGGACGCTGTGTTGTGGGGGATCTGTGGAGGACGCTGTGTTGTGGGGGATCTGTGGAGGACGCTGTGTTGTGGGGGATCTGTGGAGGACGCTGTGTTGTGGGGATCTGTGGAGGACGCTGTGTTGTGGGGGATCTGTGGAGGACGCTGTGTTGTGGGGGATCTGTGGAGGACGCTGTTATATGGGGGATCTGTGGAGGACGCTGTTATGTGGGGGATCTGTGGAGGACGCTGTTATATGGGGGATCTGTGGAGGACGCTGTTATATGGGGGATCTGTGGAGGACGCTGTTATATGGGGGATCTGTGGAGGACGCTGTTATAGGGGATGTGTGCTATGACACATAGGGCCATGAGGGGGGCCAGCATAAGACATATAGCATCTTATGCTGGTCCCCCTCATGGCCCTATGTGTCCTAAACTGCGCACATAACTGTCTTTGTGTGAAAAGTATGTTACTCCTGTGTGAAACAATCTCTCTCCTATTTGTAGCGTTATACTACCCTACCTCGTGAGATTTCCCTACCTCCTGACTTCCTGTCGCACTGCTAATGACGTGAGGAGGCGTTCCTGAGTTTTGACGATCTGCGCATGCGCAAACCGACAGTTTATGGAAAATCTCAGCGGAGTTCAGCTTTACACCGGGACACTGCGCATGCGCAGGAGAGCCTTAGTAGGGAAATATTGCGGCCCAGTGCGCAAGCGCGGCTAACTCCGGCTGGCGCATGCACAGTGTCCCGGTGTGAAGCTGAACTCCGCTGAGATTTTCCATAAACTGTCGGTTTGCGCATGCGCAGATCGTCAAAACTCAGGAACGCCTCCTCACGTCATTAGCAGTGCGACGGGAAGTCAGGAGGTAGGGAAATCTCACGAAGTAGGGTAATGTAACGCTACAATCGTACAGCCCTAATAGGAAGCCTCAGGCGACCCCCCCCCCCGGAAAGGGCCGATCGACCCCCAGGTTGAGAACCGCTGGCTTAAAGGGATTCTACCACATAGTTTTGACAAATTTAGCTGTCAGACACTAGCGATCCGCTAGTGTCTGCTCTACCAAACAATGCTATTATAATAGATTTTTGTGCAGCCGTTTCTATAAAAAAATAACTTTTATTGATATGCTAATGAGCCTCTAGGTGCTATGCGGGCGTCTTTTAAGCACCTAGAGGCTCGGTCTACCTTCACAAAATGTCGCCCAGCGCGTCCCCCCAGCCCGCCCATCTCCTCTCGAATACGATCCTACCTCTGAGTCAGCTGACAAATTCTCGCGCCTGCGCCGTGCGCGTCTGTCTTCGGCGCAGGTGCAGTGAATGTCTGGCTGCTGCCTGCACAGACATCTCGGTCATCGGCGCAGGCGCAGTGGAGATGTCTGTGTCAGACAAAAAGCTATTATAATAGCATTGTTTGGTAGAGCAGACACTAGCGGATCGCTAGTGTCTGACAGCTACATTTGTCAAAACGATGTGGTAGAAACCCTTTAAGGGCTGCAATATACCTTCTTCCACAAAATCCTGATTGAGGGGTGCGATATACCTGTTTATGCCAAATGCTTATTGAGGGGTACTATATACCAGTTTCCGCCAAATACTGATTGAGTGCTACAATATACCTTCTTCCACCAAATACTGATTGAGGGCTACGATACACCTGCTTCCACAAAATTCTGATGAATGGGTGCTATATACCTGTTTCCACCAAATACTGATGGAGGGTTGCCATATACCTTCTTCCACAAAATACTGATTGAGGAGTGCTATTGCTATATACCTTCTTTCATCAAACACTGATTGAGGGTGGCAATACACCTTCTTCCAAAAAATACTGATTGAGGGCTATGATACACCTGCTTTCACAAAATACTGATTGAGGGGTGCTATATACCTGTTTCTGTCAAATACTGATTGAGGGGTGCTATATACCAGTTTCTGGCAAATACTGATTGAAGGGTGCTATATACCTTCTTCCACAAAATACTGATTGAGGGGTGCTATTGCTATATACCTTCTTCCAACAAATACTGATTGAGGGCTGCATTACACCTGCTTCCACAAAATACTGATTGAGGGGTGCCATATACCTGTTTCCACCAAATATTGATTGAGGGGTGCTATTTACCTGTTTCCGCCAAATACTGATTAAGGGGTGCTATTGCTATATACCTTTTTTCACCAAATACTGATTGAGGGCTGCGATATACCTTCTTCCACAAATACTGCTCTTCTCTACGGACTTAGGCAGAGGAAGAGGCAAACTGTTCCGCAGAGCTGGTAGGGTCAAGCAGGTGCACCAGTTCGGAGCCTAAGAGGAAAGTTAGAGAAGGTGCTTGCGATAACTTCAAAGGGCTCACCAGAGTTGGTTGAGTGGATCACTCAGCCTTCTGCTTATGCACCCTCCTCATCTCCTGTATCTGCATCCTCCTCACTCTCTGCTGTGTGCACCCTCAAAGACACCACCACAATAGCCCCTCCACTCGAGTCATTCTTAGCCATTCTTGCATCGGATGAGGAAGAGGAGCTAGCAACGGCCGCCACCCAGCGGTCCGAAGACAGTACCCAGATCAGCCCAAGGAGGGTGGTTGCTGCTTACTACGAGATCTCTAATGTCAGTGTTGGTGAAGGTGACGATGATGATGTGTAGCTGGACGTCACGTGGGTGCTCGCAAGAGAGGAAGAGGAGGGGAGTTCAGAGGGAGAGATGGCGCAGCAGATAAGGAGGAGAAGAAGGCAGAACTCGCAGTTAACAGGAGTAAAAAAGCAGACTGCAAATGTATCTGGAGCAAGCCATCCACCATGCACGGTCACATATGGCGCTCCCAGGACCCTGGCACATGGCTCCGCAGTGTGGGATTTTTTAACGTGTCAGCTACTGATATTAGTGTTGCCATCTACAGTCACGGTAAGCCCAACACTCACCTTAGGACGACCGCTTTAAGAAGGCACCTGGCTTCCCATCACCGAGCCTAGTGGGAGCAATGCCGTCAGAACCCACAAAGCCACACTCCCAGCACTCCACATTCTGCCTCTTCTCCTTCTTCTCCCATTTGTCCTCCACTCCATCTTCCACCGTGCCATCGTCACATTCATCTGGCAAAAGGCAGGCTTCCGTGGCCCAAATGATCGAGCGTCAAAAAATGATGATGCTGGATAACCCTCTTGCCCAATGGCTGACCGCTGGCTTGTCGGAACTGCTAGCCTGCCAACTACTGCCATATAAATTGGTGGACTCGGAGGCCTTTATAAAATTTGTGGCCATTGGCACACTGCAATGGAAGGACCCCGGAAGGAAATATTTCTCCCAAAAGGGCATCCCTGAATTATATGGCCACGTTCAGCGGCAAGTTAATATATCTCTGGTACACAGTGTCGGTGCCAAGATACATCTGAGCACTGACACGTGGTCTGGCAAACACAGGAAGGGAACTTACATAACTTTTACTGCCCACTGGGTGAGCCCTCTAGCTGCCGTCAAGCATGTAACAAGTGGCACCAGTGTGGATTTGGTGTTACCGCCACGGATTGCATGCAGGCCTGCCTCTTCTTCTCCTCCTCCTACTCCATCTTCCGTCTTTTCCTCGGCTGACTCCTCCTTTTCCACTGCTACCGCCTCTTCCTCTGCACACTCCAAGCTCCCCAGAACCTATTCGACGTGCCAGGTGAGACGTTGCCATGCTATGCTGCGGCTGTTGTGCCTGGAAGCCAAGAGCCACACCGGTCCTGCACTCCTTTCAGCTCTGCAGTCACAGGCCGATCAGTGGCTAACCCTGCTCAATTTGACAGTTAGTAAGTGTTGTGCGACAACGGTGCCAATCTGCTGAGCGCGCTGAAACAGGGCAAAATGACACAAGTGCTGTGCATGGCATACGTCCTGAACTTATTCGTGCAGCGATTCGTTGGCAAATACCCCAGGGTCCAGGTCATCTTGCGGCAGGCCAGGAAAATCTCTGGCCATTTTAGAAGATCTTACACGGCCATGGCTCGCCTTGCTGACGTTCAGCGGCGACACCACTTGCCCATCAGACATCTGATTTGTGACTGCCTGATGTGCTGGAACTCCACCTTGTATATGCTTGATAGGCTGCTCCAGCAAAAACGTGCCATTAACGACTACGTGTACGGCACTAACTCTGCGGCAGGACAGGTTCTGGGGAGCTTCTTTTTTTTTTCACCACGCCAGTGGCTGCTCATGTGCAACACATGCAGACTCCTGCGAACATTTGATGAGATCACCAAACTGGTCATTCGCAGCCAGGGCGCCATCAGTGACATCGTACCTTACGCCTTCTTTCTGGAGCGTGCATTGCGTTGTGTCATTGATCAGACTGTCGAGGAGCAGGAGCTGGAAGATGAGGAAGTCGCAATGCTGAATGAATTCCCAGGGGGGGGCTACTCCATTTGAGACAAGTCAGCAGGAATCTGAAGAGGAGTCAGAGGAGGATGGTGTCTGGGGGGATGAGGAGGAGCAAGAAGAGCAGGCTTTAAACTTTTCTGGGATCCCTGGTGTTGTTCGTGGCTGGGGGGAGGAGACCGAGGACGACATTCTCCTGGGCCACGAGCAGGAGCCAGGGCGCTACACCGCTTCCAATTTTGTGCAAATGGGGGCCTTCATGCTCCAGTATTTGAAGAGGGACCCCCGTATAAAAAGCATAAAGGTCAAGGACCTGTACTGGGTAGCAACGTACTTAGACCCCCGGTGCAAACACTAAATGGCGGACATGTTACCAGCATCACAGAAGGCTGTCAGAATGCAGCATTTCCAGGCCTTGCTGCAAGAGATGCTGCATTCTGCTGTTGCGGGCACTGGGAGAGGAATTTACAAACACAACAAAACAGGCGTGGGTACCAATCCTACTGCACCTGCAAAAAGAAGGCGGTTTGAAGATGTGTTGGTCACTTCGGATATGAGATCATTCTTGCAGCCAACCCATCGACAGCCACCCTCTGGATCCATCTTTAGGGAACTCCTAGACAGACAGGTGTCTGACTACATCGGGTTAACCGCCGATGTGAATGCTCTGAGAAGCGAGGAACCCCTGGACTACTGGGTGTGCAGGCTTGACCTGTGGCCAGAGCTGGCACAATTTACCATGGAACTCTTGGCTTTTCGTTGAATGTCTTGTGCGAAGGGATGTTCAAGGGTTTCTACCACTTCGGTTTCACATATTTAGCTGTCAGACACTAGCGATCCGCTAGTGTCTGCTCTGCCCAACCATCCTAATATAATTGATTTTGGGGCAGCCGTTTTGCTAAAAAAAGAACTTTTATTAATATGCTAATGAGCCTCTAGGTGCTATGGGGGCGTCATTAGCACCTAGAGGCTCCGTTTACCTTCAGAAACTGCCGCCACCCACCGTGTCCCTCCAGCCCGCCCATCTCCTCCTGAATGCGATCCTCCTTGTGAGCGTATGTATTCTGCGCATGCGCAGTGAATGTCTGACCGCTTCCTTGCTGAGACATCTCCACTGCGCCTGCGCGATGACGCCATAGTGCTCCGAGGAACAGGCGCAGTGGAGATGTCTGAGCAGGGAAGCTGTCAGACATTCACTGCGCATGCGCCGAATACAGACGCTCACAAGGAGGATCGCATTCAGGAGGAGATGGGTGGGCTGGAGGGACGCGCTGGGTGGCGGCAGTTTCTGAAGGTAGACGGAGCCTCTAGGTGCTAATGACGCCCCCATAGCACCTAGAGGCTCATTAGCATATTAATAAAAGTTCTTTTTTTAGCAAAACGGCTGCCCCAAAAGCAATTATATTAGGATGGTTGGGCAGAGCAGACACTAGCGGATCGCTAGTGTCTGACAGCTAAATATGTGAAACCGAAGTGGTAGAAACCCTTTCAGTGCAGCAGGGGGATCGTGACTGATAAGCGCACTAGCCTAGCTCACGACAGTATGGACTACCTCACATTTTTAAAGAGGAATTCAACACCTGCGATGACCATGTGTAATTGAATTTCTTCATGCCAGCCCACACATATCCGCCACCACACAGAACAAAGAATGGTCCTTCCCTATTATATATACCTTTTTATGCCAGGTGAATGCCTAATTTTTGGGGCCTGTACTGGCCGACAGTAACATATTTATCCTGTGACCACCTAATGTACCTTCAGCCACAGAATCCAAAGTTCTTTGCTGTCAGGTGAATGCCTATTGGCTTATTTTTGGGGTCTGTACTGTTCGACAGTTACATTTTTATCGTGTGTCAGACAAACCCCAGCAGGTGTACTTGTTTCTGAATGATTTATTGTATAATCCGTATAACAGGACGCGTTTCGGCCTGTACAGCCTTTCTCACTTCAATGTGCTGTTATACGGATTATACAATAAAGCATTCAGAAACAAGTACGCCTGCTGGGATTTGTCTGACTTTGGAAATTGGGAACAATACCTTCCCGTGCAAGCGTTTTTTTTACTAACCGAGAGTGGTGAGCTGTCTCATTTTTGATTGAAACATTTTTATCCTGTGACCACCTAATGTACCTGCAGCCACAGAATCCAAAGTTCTTTGCTGTCAGGTGAATGCCTATTGCCTAATTTTTGGGGCCTGTACTCGCCGACAGTTACATTTATTATCTCACATAATCACACCCGTCTCACTCCCCTGCCTTTCATTATGAACCGCATTCACCATAAGGACCTAATGTCACAGGGTCATGTGACTGTGCCCCGTTATACCCTGCATTGTGCCCTCTTACCACACCCTGTGCAGTGCCCCTAGTCATTCCCTGTACTGTGCCCTCTTATGCCCTTTTTTTTCCGGTCACAGTATGGCGTTTGTAACGGCACCCTGGGCATAAACAGGGTTAAAACCGTTTAGGCTATCTTCCCCTTCCAGAGCTACAGGCACAGCTACTTACAGAACACCAAACTCCCGAACTGTATACCAGGGAATGCCCCAAACTCCTGAACAGAATATATCATAGCACTCCAAACTCCCGAACGGAACCTCACGAATAGCTGCTAGCAGACGAATAGGAAACGCACCCAAGTGGCTTACACTCCTAACAATCAGTCTCTAACAGCATACAGTGAATTACCCCAAGAACGAGACCAAGCTCTGTGTTGAGGGTAAAGCAGTGGACAGCCAGAGCTGTGTGTTTATTGTTCTTATATACACATTCTTACACATTAGTACCACCCACAGGGTTTTGTAAAACAACCAGTAACCCGGTACAATACACTCAGACACTCCCACACAAAATCCTCCCCTCTGCCTGTGATACAATTACCTTACACAATGGGTTAATGTAATTATCACAGGCAGGAGAATACACAGTTTTACACAATGTCTTCTGTCCTGGAGACAATTGGGAAGTAATCCAATTTATCTCCAAGGGCAGAGGCAAAACTTCATTAGCCACATGGTAGCAAAAGACAATCAAAGACATAAGAATATTTAACTGTGCAGCTATTGCATAAAACATAGACATTTAACATATCCCCAGATAGCTCCGGTCTGAGTGCATATTATTAGTTGAATGGCACTCAGACTACACAAATACAGTTCAATTGCCATGGAGCCAAATTCTTTCACATAGTCTTTGCAAGGGAAAATCAAGCGTTTCAACATGGGGCCATAGTCTAAAGGAAGCAGGCGGGCAACCAGGCCTCTCCAATGCAATGTGGCGTAACTGGTCCCATCACATCTCTCCCCTTTTCCAAACAGACTAACAGGGTATCTGACTTCCTGCCAGTCAGTGCCCTTGTTAGTCCAGCAGCCCACACACAAAACAGGAACAGCAGTACAGCCCACCCACAATAAATGGTTACTACACCTGAGCAAGGGAGAAACCTGTCCATGTGCCTCATTACGGCTGTGTGGGGGACTGGTTGACTGCCTTGGTGGGTTGCTGAGTGGGCAGAGACCAGTGGTACTCTGCCCTGGTGCCAGCGCTACCATGGAAGTAGCCTGGTTGGAGCCTGGTTGTTGGAGGGGGAGACCGACTGTCTCCCCTTTAGATACACAGCTCTGCTGTTGTAGGGAGAGACCGACTGTCTCCCCTTTAGATAGACCACCATGCTGCTGTGGGGGGAGACCAACTGTCTCCCCTTTGGCTAAACAGCCCTGTTGCTGGGGGACAGGACCAACTGTCCCTACCCCCTGTGCTGTGAGTGCAGAGACCACAGTCCCATCTGCACTGTTGTGGGGCTTACTGTCTCCCCCTGGTGCGTTAAACTGCCGCTGGGGAATGGAGACTGGGCTCCCAATTTCCTGTAAATCACACGGCCGCTGGGCAATGGAGACTGAGCTCCCAATTCCCTGTAAATCACACGGCCATTGGGGAATGGAGACTGGCCTCCCAATTCCCTGCAATTCACACTGCCAATAGGGAGAGGGGGTAACAAGCTCCTCTCCCATATATACTTCCAGCCTCTGGGGAGGGAGACCTGATCTGGCCGCCATTTTACATTCAGTCTTTTGTCAGTGTAGGGAGAGGTTGCTGTGTGGAGCAGGGATAGACTGTTAGGGCCACAAAACGGTAGCTAATAGGGCCACAAAAGTCCTTTTAAGGACTGGTATAGGTGTGCTATCGATAGGTGTGACATACTGAGGGTTGTAATATACTTATAATATACTTTCTAACATAGAAAGTATATTATAGTGCATGTGTATTGTGCAGCAGTTGTGTGCATTTCAGCTGCAATACTGCAGCCACACAGAATGCCAAATGCTATTGGAAGAAATAATTTCTACTGGTGTGATTTACCAGTTGCCCCCCCCAAAAAAAATGATTGAAGCAGGGGTGTTGTATAACAATAATATACTTTCTATATAGTGCATTCAGGTAGTGCAGCATTTATTTGTGGTTTTGTTGCGTTACCGCATCTACACAGAGTGACAAACAATATTGGAACCGATAATTTCTACTAGTGTGATTTACCTGTTGCCCCCCAATTTTTTTTTTATTAAAGCAGGGGTGTTATATACCAAGTATATTCTTTCTATATAGTGCATGTAGGTAGTGCAGTATTTGCTTGTGGTTTAGCTGCGTTACCTCAGCTACACAGAGTGACAAACGCCATTGGAATAAACAATTTCTACTAGTGTGATATATCAGTTGCCCCCCCCCCCCCCCCAAAAAAAAAAAAAATTGATTAAAGCAGGTTGTTATTTAAGCAAAAATTATTTGCAGTTAGTTCTTGTGAAAGAGCATAGGGCAGTATTTCAGTAATACACGAAACATTTGAACGCACTGCACGGTTGCATTCATTTCTAGTGAAAGAGTATAGGGGCTTATTTTATAAAAAATTAAAATACATACGCACTGCTGGTGAAAGCGTATAGTTGCCTATTTGAGTCCAACAAAAAATATATATTCTCAGGTCACTTCTGCAGTTATTTCTGGTGAAAGCGTATAGGGGCATATTTCAGTACTACAAGAAAAATATATTCTCAGTTCACTGTTGCAGTTATATCTGGTAAAGCCTTTACTGGTGTATGGCAGTAGAAAAATAAATATACATTTGCTGCTGCACTTATATCTTGAAAAACATTTATTGACGTATATCAGTAGAAAAATAAAAATATATTCAGCTTTCACTGTTGCAGTTATATGAGGTAAAGTCCTTTTTGCAGTATGGACTGAATAACGTTGTGTTAAAATTTTGTATTTACGTTTCACACATGGCGCACTTACGTTACGACTTCCATAAGAGCGGCGCACCAATACAGGTGAATACACTATGCACTAACCTTGCACAAAAATGCAAAGTAATTTACACTAGCCCGCATCTATCTACGGTATTGCTTACTGGACACTACAGGGACCTTTCTGCAGCACAGAAACCGCACGAGGTCCGCGTCTCGCTCTTCCAGCGCAGACCTAATTCCTCCGCTACGTCCCATTAACTTAAGAAAAAATAATGTATTCTTCGTTAAGCGTTGCACTGATATGCGCTAAAATCTCTTTTGAAATATTTTGGTGGAAAAAAACTTGTATTCAGCATTAAGCTCTGCACTGATATGCGCTAAAATCTCTTTTTAAATATTTGGGTGGCAAAAAATCTTGTATTCAGCGTTAAGCGCTGCACTGATATGCGCTAAAATCTCTTTTCAAATATTTAGGTGGAAAAAAAACTTGTGTTAAGCGTTGCACTTATATGCGGTAAAATCTTTCGTCAATTATATCAGTGGAAATAAAAATTTCCACCTCCTCCATTAACTTCCTCATCTCTTCATTAACGTCGGACACACTAACTTTCCACACACCCCCAGCTATATATCTAAGTGGTTCCTGCACCACCTAGGAGCGAATAAAGGTAAATGATACTGCCTGCCTGTTAAAGGAAATTACAGCATGATACCACAATACATTTGATATGACATTTAGCAAGAGTTTAAAGTGCCCACATATAGCACATAGTGGGAAACTGCATCAAGATGAATCAGGCGTGGATCAGCCAGGATTTTTAACACACCAATGCCTGATGCATCAGACTAGATCATCCATGGTGCCACACCAACATTTTGACAAGACCGTTTTCTTCTGGCTACCTGCCTCGGCTACTATCCTGATGCTGTTACCCGCATGATGCCAAACCTCTGATGCCAAGTGCTCCTTCTTTCACCCACCACCTTCAGCGAGTACTAGTATTGCCTCCTACCTCCACACTGTCACCTTGCCACTCTGTGGCCTACTGATGCTGCTATATCCACACTATGTCACCTTGCCACTCTGTGGCCTCCTGGTGCTGCCATATCTACACTATGTCCCAGTGCCATGCTGCTGCTGCTGCCATGTCCACACTATGTCCCAGTGTCACTCTGTTGTATCATGCTGCTGCTGCCATCTCCACACTATGTAACCTGGCGACTTGCTGGCCTCCACATACTGCTGCCAACTACATACTCTGTAATTGTGCCACTCGGTGGCCTCCTCATACTGCTGCCACCTCCACACTGTCATTGTGCCACTCTGTGGCCTTCTGATGCTGCCGCCACCTCCAGACTTTGTCATTGGGCTACTGTGTGGTCTCCTCATGCTGCTTTTACCTCACTACTCTGTCATAGGGACACTGTGGACTTCACATGCTGTTCACACCCTCCCCACTTCATGACTGGGACACTATTTTGGCTTTCGGCCTGGCTGACATCAGCATTTATTTGACCTTTCTTCTGATCTTTCAGAAGGAAGGAAAAATGAGACGCACAACAGATCCTGTCTGTGTAGCAGCTGTAAGGCCTGTATGGTCCCATCAGAATTGGCTTATGATTTGGTAGACAAAAGCAGGAGTGGGTACAAAACACAGAAGACATGCGAATATTCCATTCACGTGTCATCTCGGTTTTCGATCTAATCTGGTTTTTATTGGCATTAGCAATACTGAGCAAATGCTGACCGAAGGCGTATGCTCCAAAGACAGGATCCGTTTTTTGTGAGTTATTGTTCTGACGAATCAGAGGAAGGGCAAATTAATCATTGATGTCAACACAAACTTGCTGCTGACACCCTCTCCACTCTGTCAGGGGAGCTCTACATGTATAAGTGTGTAATAGAACAGGTTCTGTAGACATCTATGTGGAATCGGCTGACAAGGGTGTAAAAGGAGTGTGTTTCTTGTTGGCGCTAACATCGACCTGTAAGGCTGAGTTCATACTAGAGTTATTAGGCCAGGTTTGGCAAATTTAGGTATACTTTCTTATAATTTTAATCAAGTTTTGGTTTAATAAAATAATGTTAAAATATTTAATAAATTTAATAATAAAAATTAAATGCTGCGTAAGACAGGAGAGAATCGGGCAGTCTTCTAGTTTTTAAGGCCTGTACTCCACTGGCCTGCAGTAAAATTTATATCTATTGACCGTCTAATATACCTCCAGCCACATCACTTGATGTTTTTTTTGTCCAGTGAATGCCTAATGTTTGGGGCCTGTACTCCCGTGGCCTAAAATAAAAATTTTCAAGGCTCCAGCATGGCACATTTTTGAGAGTTTCAATTTAAGATGCATAAAAATGGGAATTTTTGCCATTGATCCCCCTCTGGTATGTCACTGTCCATGTTGTGGGACTATTTGTGTACTCCTTGTAATTATTTGGTGGCTGCAAATATGAGCTGAAGGTTTTTCGGGTTCGCCTGCCATTAAAGTGAATAGTGCCCGCCGAGAACTTGCGGTTTGCGAACATTTGATCACGTTCGCGCAATTGCGTTTGTGAACGGTCCCGGCCGATGTTTGTCCATCACTAGTTAGGAAAATAAAGGTGACTAATAAAACATTACAAATATAAATATTAATTTGAATGCTTTCCGCATTCAGGGCTGTAAATATTGGGATAAGAGGTCTAAATCAGATAAGGAGAAATTAGAATTATTTGAAAAAACTGCGTATAATGGATGGCTCAACGATGTTATATAAAACAAGTGAAAGTCAATCTCTCATTGAGGCCAGAAGGTGATTGGGATCTACATCTGTATATTGTCACGGTCCCGCCTGTGAGAAGATCGGATAGACTTGCTGCACTTGAGGCTATCTGACAGGTCTCTCTGTTTTGCTCTATGTATGTTGTTGTTTGGCAGGATCTCACCTCTCCTCAGGAGCTGCTCGTTATTAGTGATGAGGCTCTATTTAGGTTCACCTTACACTGCTAACCATGCGGTTGATACTTTCTGCTTGGACTTGCTAGAGCTTGGTTGTATTGGATCTCCTGCTTTTCCATACTCTTCTAAGCTAAGTACTTGTAGCCTTCACTGTTTGTTATTCTCTGTTGTGTGTTGTTTCTAGGCCTCAGGGAGACACGGGTTTCTTCATCTGGGGAGGAACCAGCAGTCTCATCTTCTGCTCCCTATTCTAGTGCTCTATTCTAGTGCTCGTCAGTTTTAGCAGGGCTTTAGGTATCCGGTGTATGAGTATTTCCACCCCCAGGATCTGCTCATACTGGCAGGAGTTAGGGAGAGCTTTACCTGAAAAAGTAGGTACTGTATAGTATAATAATATGAGTGATGTTTATAATGAGTGACGTGTATATAGTTTTAACATACGTCAGTGACATAAATGGATGACTGAATATCATTTCCACTTGCATATTGCTCTCCTAAATGATGTATAGTGGATACAAATGGTGCCCAACAGACCCTATTTACTTAGAATGGGGTCTGTCAGCTTCCGCCAAGGTGTACGGCATTTTGATAGGAAAAATGGTGCAACATGCCATGCTATTTTTATAACTAAATCTGTGAAGGTGGATTCTGTCCAGCATGTGTGATATGTGTCCAATATATGTGCAGTATAGTTCCAGTATGTGCATAATTCCATACAAGACACTTGTAGAAGAAGTTGCCTGGATCACCTCCCAGGAATATAGTCACATGAGGGTCCTTTTCTGAAAATCCAGCTTCTGCCAATTTCACATCCTTTGCCAGGTTTCTGGCTTAGGTTATGGACGGGGATGTCCTTTTTGCTGTAGACGGATCCATAACTATTCCTCTCCCTGGCACATGCACAGATGAGCTGGTTTCAGAATTGTGCGCATGCGCCAGGTGCTGGTGCTGGCAGTCATTGGCTGCTTAGGTGCATGTGACCCCTGTCAAACGTGAAGTTTGTGAGGAACAGAGAGCATCACTGAGCCTGGGACCCAGTGGTGGAGAGAATTTGAGTACTATTCCCTCCACAGTTCTGGCAGGAAGGGGGAGTTTGGTAGAAAGGCTAGACAACCCCTGTAACAGTCTCACAGTATTATACATAAGCTTGTCAACAGTACCACACTGCAGTAAAAAAATGTTGCATCCTAATAAACAGGATCTCATAATGTGCCCGAAAACCTGCATGGTTTATGGCATAGTGTACTGATACATGTGACTATACCCTAATATAGACTGCAAGGGATGATCAGTACAAGGTACAAGCTGCAATGGATTTTCCTGTTGATTACCTGGTTACATGAACTGTGAAAGGTTTCTCAAAGCTTATATGGACATAACATTATAGCGGCATTAGCCTCATTCACAATAGGGCTGGGAATTGAATATGACAATGACATTACATTTCTTTTTTGATTCTCTCATAAACTTTCATAACAGTCATTGTCCCCGCTGTTTTACAATTTAATTTCAAACTACTTTTAAAGCCATTTATTTTGCAGACAGACACTTTTATAATACCCAGTTGCCTTTCTGTTGTACTTGTCTTTTGATTTATTCCAACATTTTACAGATGTAAATTAAACAGACTTTTAATTGGTCTTTTCTATTTCAGAATAGCAGTTTTTTTCCTCTTATTATAAATCTGATAATTGTTCATTCTCACTGTTTATAGGTTCTGGGTATAATGCAGTTTTGCTGTGTATTTTCCCTTTGCTGGAAGAAAATACACCAAAAACAACATGCTTTTTGTGGTGCATTTTTTTGCCGCCCCAAAAACACAGCACAGCCTGATGTATGGCAGCACCCTAAGAATACAAATCTCAGGCTTAATATTAGAGAAATGTACACCTCAAAGGCACAGGCCTTTATAAATTTGGCTTATAATAAATGCTGCAGAAGATTTATGCAATAATTCTTTCTATGTACCAAAAATTTGTCTGTGGACTAAAATTCTGTCACAGTTTATGAGGAGACAACAAGGAAGTTGACACGGTGAAGCGCCTGGAGCCTAATGCTCATACTGTAAACATGCAATGTCTCCATTTTGTTTAAGGAGTTTATTAGGAGTTGCCTAAAATCAATGGGCCAAGTGAAATATTATACCACAACTTAAACCATATGGCATCAGTAAGTGAGGTTTGTATACCACATGAATTTGGTTTAGTTATTGTAAACAATATGTATGACAGAAGTAAGGACATCTCAGAAGAAGCATACACAGAAGAAATAGATAATTAATAATGTCTAAAAGTAAGACAGTGTGAACACAGTCTTAAACTGAGCCAGATATATAACAGTGGTGATGTCTAAGTTTTGGTACATTTTTTGGAGATGCAATTAAAGGGGCTAACAAGGTGAGCTACAAAGCCACTTTTTATGCCATATCTATAAAGCCTCTGTGTCACTCTACCCAACAAAATTGAATGTACAGTCGCGGCCAAAAGTTTTGAGAATTACATAAATATTGGAAATTAGAAAAGTTGCTGCTTAAGTTTTTATAATAGCAATTTGCATATACTCCCGAATGTTATGAAGAGTGCCATGAAAATTAACTTAATCCCCCCAAAAACTTTTCACTGCATTTCATTGCTGTCATTAAAGGGCCTGCTGAGATCATTTCAGTAATCGTCTTGTTAACTCAGGTGAGAATGTTGACGAGCACAAGGCTGGAGATAATTATGTCAGGTTGATTGGGTTAAAATGGCAGACTTGACCTGTTAAAAGGAGGGTGATGCTTGAAATCATTGTTCTTACATTGGTGACCTGCAAAGAAACGCGTGCAGCCATCATTGCGTTGCATAAAAATGGCTTCACAGGCAAGGATATTGTGGTTACTAAGATTGCACCTCAATCAACAATTTATAGGATCATCAAGAACTTCAAGGAAAGAGGTTAAATTCTTGTTAAGAAAGCTTCAGGGTGTCCAAGAAAGTCCAGCAAGCGCCAGGATTGTCTCCTAAAGAGGATTCAGCTGCGGGATCGGAGTGCCACCAGTGCAGAGCTTGCTCAGGAATGGCAGCAGGCAGGCGTGAGCGCATCTGCATGCACAGTGAGGCGAAGACTTTTGGAAGATGGCTTGGTGTCAAGAAGGGCAGCATAGAAGCCACTTCTCTCCAAAAAAACATCAGGGACAGATTGATCTTCTGCAGAAAATATGGTGATTGGACTGCTGAGGACTGGGGCAAAGTCATATTCTCCAATGAAGCCTCTTTCCGATTGTTTGGGGCATCAGGAAAAAGGCTTGTCTGGAGAAGAAAAGGTGAGCGCTACCATCAGTCCTGTGTCATGCCAACAGTAAAGCATCCTGAGACCATTCATGTGTGGGGTTGCTTCTCATCCACAATTTTGCCCAATTACACAGCAATGAATAAAGAATGGTACCAAAACACCCTCCAACAGCAACTTCTTCCAACAATCCAACAACAGTTTGGTAAGAACAATGCATTTTCCAGCATGATGGAGAACCGTGCCATAAGGCAAAAGTGATAACTAAGTGGCTCAGGGACCAAAACGTTGACATTTTGGGTCCATGGCCTGGAAACTCCCCAGATCTTAATCCCATTGAGAACTTGTGGTCAATCCTCAAGAGGCGGGTGGACAAGCAAAAACCCACTAATTTTGACAAACTCCAAGAAGTGATTATGAAAGAATGGGTTGCTATCAGTCAGGAATTGGCCCAGAAGTTGATTGAGAGCTTGTCCAGTGGAATTGCAGAGGTCCTGAAAAAAGAAGGGCCAACACTGCAAATACTGACTCTTTGCATAAATGTCATGTA